>NC_056734.1:747184011-747311511 GCF_019279795.1 Protopterus annectens | reverse complement strand
GAGATCCCAGGATGGGCCCCAGATGTGCTAGTGCCCTGTGACATGGCCAGCTGAGGTGGGACAGGTGGGTCCACTGGGTCTCGCATTCCCATACGTGCTATGGCGTTTATGTTTTATCAACATTTGTGGGTTAGTAATAATTAACACATTCTAGGATTAGCTATAACAACATGCATAGATATTCCCATTAACCCAGACACCAGATATGGAAGAGTTGCATAGCAAACAGGACACATGCATATATGGGACCACAGTGGTGATACAACAGTAAGTGAGACTGATGGCAATGTTTCAATGCACAGAAAGTACAGTAGTGCAAAGTCAAGTGTCAATGATTGAGGAAGCTGTCACTAGATTATATTGTACACATACCAAACAATTCAAGTAGCACCCTCTGTAAGCATATGTTAAATCTCAAGACATGTGCCACATGATCAGTGTCCCTCTGACATTACCAGTGAAAATGTTATACTGCCATGAAATACTGACATACATCCATACGTGTTCATGCGAACTATCAAATGGTAATACTGATGTGATATAGTGGTATGTCAGTAGCACAGTACAGTTACACTATAGCTGTACCTAAGCTATAACTGGACTTCATGGGTTCATAACAGTGTACAAGGTTAACATCTCAAGATCCCATAACAGCATAGCATATTTAACCCAACTTTCACAATTTTCAATATCTCAGTGAACTATATTCACACAGGTTTGAGCCTACACTAAGTTATCTAATACCAGCTGCCTCTATTCATGAGGGGCATGACCGCCACACCAGGAGTAAACTTACGATTACTCATCCATTGCTCTAGGTTGTACTTGAAGAGGGTCAGGAATGACCTTTGCTTTACGTGAATGGGAACCTTGTTCCACAGAAGGGGGAGTCTGTAACAGATGTATCTATATCTCCAACATGATTTATTTATGTCAGAGGCTAGGTTAAGATCCTTGGAATGAACCACCCTTGTGCAGTTTGATTACCAATGTGTAACATTTCCATCAGTGCTGGACTGGAGACTGCTCTGTAGGCCAGACACAGATCAGCCCTTTGTAGTCTGTAGGAGACAGAATATAGTGAAAGGATGTTCAAACTTTCCCCATAAGACTTTTTTTATAACCTGTATCTTCCTGGTGAGAAAAGGGTGCATTGTATTCAATTATTGCTCTGATTAGGGCTGAGTGCAATGGAATTATAACATCCTTTGATCTGAATGCCATGGCCTTACTTATGAGTTGTGCCACATAAAAGAGATTTGTCACCACTGTGGACACATGGTGGTCAAAGTTCAGATTACTATCAACCTGAGTACCCAGATCTTGAACCACTTGCTCTACTTTTAGGGGTGTGCTGTCTATATTAGCCTAGGTATTTGCTTTCAAAAAGGGAATACTTATGCATTTTTTGTCATTTACTTTTTCGGGTATGTATTACGTGATCAAAGAATCTCTTTTTGGAACACATAATAATCGACACGTATACAGCGAATGCTGTAAACTGCAAACAGCCACGTCCTCAAATTTTTTCCTCTGGAAAAAAATTCACGTGGCCGTAAAATAAAAAACAAATTTTAAAACACTAATTAAATAGGGACCTTCACCCCCACACCCCCCGATGTGGGCACACCACTCAACTAAATATACCTACTCCGAGATCACTCTACATTGAAGAAAAGATCAATTCCCGGTAACAGCCAACTGAATTTTTTCCCCGAGGAAAAAATTTGAGGAGGTGGTCGTTCACTGTCTACAACGTTCACTGTACATGTGTCGATTATTATGTATTTGAAGAAGAGATTCTTCAATCACATAATATAGACCCACTTTCTCTCCATGGCTCTGGCACCAATCATTTGTGTTAATACTTTCTGCAGTATATCAGTAGTGTTTGCGAATTCAATGAATGTCCACAATTTGCAGTCATCAGCAAAGTTTGTTAGGTAAAGGCTCTCTAAACTTGCCGTGACTTCTGTGAATTTAATACCGAACAAGAAAGAGCCTAGTACAGAAACTTGTTATAACCCCTGGTCCTTGGCCTCTTGCTAGAAATGAATTCACCCACTTTGACAGTATGTGTCCTGTCAGTGAGCCAGTTGTCTACCCACTTGGTGATGTAGTGGTTTATGTCTAGTAGAGACAGTTTCTCTGTAATAACTGAGTGTGAAATTGTGTCAAATGCCTTGAACAGATCAAGTTAGGCATTATGCACAGTTTTTACCTCATCTATGGCCTTGTTGACCTTCTCAAAGAAGTCAACCAGATTTAGCAGACATGATCTAGCCTTAACAAATTCAAACTGGGTTGGGTACAAAGTTGGGAGTTTACCTATGTCCTTTTTGATAAAGCCCATGATGATTCTTTCCATGGCTTTACGGATAAGACTAGTCAGGCTTATGGGTCTATAATTTCCTGGGTCAGGTAATGATCCCCCCTTGTGCAGATGGATGACTATTGTTGTGTACAACTCCGATGGAATATAGCCTGTTCCAAGTGGGTCTGCTAGGTCAGGTTTTAAATTATTTAAAAGGTAATCAGGGATGTTGTCAGGGCCCATTGATGCCATGATTTTTAGCAGAGAAGAGGAGTGGTCAAATGGGGCCTTAAGCAGGGTGATGGATTGGGCCCACCATACACAGCCACCCCACCCCACCCCTGCATCCCTTCCAGTGTCTTATTACTTGGCTGTTTCTCCCCAGTTACCACAAACACTGTTCAAACTTTTCAGTGTGCATACTGATTTCCACTTTACTTCTACAATGATTACAGATATTTTAATTAACATTTATTTCAAATGTTATAGCACAAACACTGATAGACATTTGCTAAAAAAAGCAATACAGTCTCATAATGAAACCAGACTTAGCATTAAAACTTCTCTGCCTTTGAAACTCACATTCATTAAAATGCCATTGAAACCCACATTCTAAGAAAATACATCTGGCCAGTGGTGGATAAAGTTCACCTTTGGGCTGTTTTCAAATCATATGCTCCTTGCACATAGTTTTAGGAAGATGCAAACATGCAAGAGTTCTTTGATTCACTTTCCTGATTGCATTAAATTATATACATTGTATAATACACCATGTAAAGGTTTTTAATTTATAGTTTTGAATATTTTTCCAGTAATCAGTGATATAAAACATATGAACCAATAATGAGAAAACTGCCAATTCAAAGCATTTCAACCATAAAAGGGCACTCAAACTTCTGCCATTGCAATCCACCAATATTAGTCAATGTGCACAATCTGTTCAAAAGTAAGTCATCTGAATAATTCCACATTAAAAAAAAATCTGTAAAAAATAAAGAAGTTGTTGCTAGCAGACAACTTTCAGTGCTTCTGAGGGGATATGACTGCCAGAAAGGAGATATGGAACCAGTTAATCACTAATGTAAATGTAGTTGGTGGTCACAGCCAAAATTATGATCAAGTGCAGCATTGGGCCAATGATATGATTTCATCAATATGGAGAAGGGCATTTGCAGTTGCCTGAGAACAGTTGGCTACAGGGGTGGTTCTGCCACTGAGCCAATTCTGACATCAAAAAGGAGTCCCTGTCCACTGTTAGAGATCCTGACAATGCAGAGGAGTCTGTGGACTGTGTGCTTGATGTCGGTGCTGAAGTTTCTGAGAAGCCAAGTGTGTCCCAGGAGCAGATTCCAGGTAAGCTTATATGTTACGACATTGCATTGGATTGAAGACTAAAATATAATTTGGCTGCTACTGCTTGTGATACATGCTTTTTTTTTCTATCTGTACCTATTGATAAGTCATACAGTTATAAAACACAGTTGTTCAGTAGACATCAGTGTGGGTTGATGGCTCAGACAAATTTCATTTACAGTTATTTCTTACAGGGCATGCAGGTGATTGTGTATTCACCGTCCCTATGTTATTCCCACTGTGATGCTTAATTGCTGTCCTTTCATTGTTTCTTTCTTCCAGGCCCATCCTCCCTGAAAAGTGTTGAAATTTCTGCACATGGTAAGCAAATGTTTTGTTTTTGTTCTTACAAAGCATTATTTAGATGTATATTATCCGTATGTGTGAGAAGTGTGCAATGAGTGTCTGTATTACTGTAGCATCTGAGATTGTGCAAACAATGTTACTTTTTGAGCAGATATTTTGGGTCAACATTTATGGAAGTAGTAATTTCATTTCTGTGTTTACTGCTGATTAACACTGATGATCTTAACAGTGAAAGTGTAGGACTCCTACCACCTGATGCTGAAGTATCACTAGGCTCTAATGATGACAATGGCCAAAGGGAGGCACAGTCGGGGGTGCAGAGGTTGAAACTGACACCAAGGTTGTGGCTAACACTTCCTTTGGATTTCCTTCAGACACAGTCAGTATGCCTATGCATATCCATTCCACTGAGCCTTCAGACAGTGGACTGATTGAGGGTGACACAGCTGATCAGGGTAACATTACTGCACTTTCAGTGCTGGTTGACTCTGGCCATAGCCAAAGTTTGGGCTAGGTGCCATGCAGGAGGGTTGGTGGGGTGATTGGAGGATGCCTCTTGTCCTCCCTCCACCTGATGCTGGTGTGCCATTAAGTGTCACTTGGTGTATGTTTAGGGCTGCCATGGAGGTACAGGCATGTTCCACTAGGGCCTTCAAGGACATGCTTAGGGTTCCAAATGTGGCACAAGCTGACATGCATAACTGCCTCCACCATATGGCTGATTCAGTCAATCTGATGATCTGATGAATGCTACAATAGAGTGGGCAGTCTCTGTGATGGAACATCTGCTGGGAGAAGGATACCATCCAAGTGGCTGTATGGCCAAAACATTATCTGGTGTTAGCCAACATGGCTGTACCTGATCCTATTCCTGTAGTGGCACTACTTCCACTGTTCTGTCAGTGGTTGAGGTATCCACACCCATATGTGGTAGGCCAAAGCTCATCCAGCAGACATTGCTCACATTCAGGTAGCATCACCACATCTGTCCATGGGCATGGACATGCCAATGCAACTTCTGGCAAATCCAGTTCTCATGGTCAGGGGCAAAAACAATGAACTGATACCTCTGTCATGCATGCTTGTCAAACATACAAGGATGTAGTGAAAGGACAGAGCTTGGCTGTGTTCATGCACCCGTTCACACACTCATTTCACATCGTGTCCATACTGACACCTACACATATCAGCTAAATGAATGAAGGTTGCAGGTCATTCTTTCTCAGAGTCCGTTTGGTATTATGTACATTTCTGCCTGCCTGTGTTTCTTACCCACATATAGTCACCCTGTACATGTGGTGATAACTGTGCATATCCTTGTTTCTGTCTTTCTGATTCAGGGTTACATATGTATATGTCTGATGCAAAAGGTGGAAACTTAAATGAGTGCTTAGGATATGTATCAGAGATATTATTTGGAATATTTTTTTTGATTCATTACAGCATTTTAGTGTTGTGATCCCTACCTTGAAATCATTCATACAGCAGTTTTGCTTATTACTCCATTTGTGAGAATGTAAGGACAAGCAGATTTGGACTGATTTTTCTGTACAGGGTATTTTAGATGCATGAGTCATGTTAGCTGATAAACTGAATAAATATATGTCACATAAGTCAGTCCTGTCACATATTGATGTCATTGCTGGAGAACTCACACACATTCTATCTATGTATATTTTCAAGTAACAGTATGCAAGTATCTGCCATTTCTTCATGTTCTTACACATTTATTTTTCTTTTACAGATTCAACACTTAACTTCTTAGTCCTACAGTTACAAATGTTGTCATTTGGGGCTGACCTTTTCTGATGCTAGCAGTACTCAGACATTGCATGGGTAAGTAAAGGTTGTGAGTGTTGCCTGGCATCACGTTTACTGTATCTATGTGCATAGGATGAAAGCTGTACCCTTTTGGTGGTAAACGTGTGCTATCAATTGCCTCTTGGCCAGGGTGAGGGAATATTGTGCACACCTACATTTACCAACACCCACAATGGCTGGGGGTCCCTCCTCTAACTCCTTACCTGTGTGTGGATGTGATGACCTTGCCGGTGGTGGGATGTTTGTTCCTAGCCCTTGGTGTTCCTGTTGCAACTGTTTTGGCAGGATAGCAAAGACAGTAGTAATTTCAGCACAAGTACTGGGATTGTACTGCAGAGATGCTCCCCTGACGTATGAAAGCACCAAAACCATGACTTCACCAGCCCGAACACATTCTGTATGATATTTCTTGTTTGATAGTGTGCCTCATTATAGCCTTCCTCTATGAATGCGTGTGCATTTCTGATGAGTGTCATCAGCCATGGTTTTAATGCATATCCTGCATTCCCCATTAAATGGCCTTGTGGGATATCACCCCTAGAAAACCTGTGGTACAGCTGTGCGTTGTGCCAGATATCGGAATCATGGTAACTGCCAAGGCTGCCAGCACCCACATACAGGATAATTCACTTAGCATTACACATGACCTGGCATTTAGTGGAGTATAACGCCTTTTCTGTTTATGCAGACCCTTTCCTGTTTCCTGGGTGGTGTTTTGATCTCAGTGTGTGTGCAGTCTATGACACCCAAGACTTTAGGAAAATATGCTATGGGGAAGAAATTCTGCATAGTTCTTACTCTGTCCTCAGTGGTACAGGAGAAATACATATAGTCACTGGCATGCTGTAGCATAGCATTCAGTAATTGGTAAAGGATCCTTGATGCTGGTGCCTGTGACTCCCCTGGCTTGTCCTTTGTGGGTCTGTGAAAGGTTCCTGTAGCTAATATTCTATGTGCTACACATATCTTGGTCTCCACAAGTATTTGTTCCCATCGGTTTGCCCTTACTCTCAGGTATGGACGACAGAGGTTGAAGAGTGTGTATCTATCCACCCAGTGATGCTGTACAATTTCCACCTCATGTAGACCATGAAAAGTTAAATACGATCTAAATACCCTTCTCCTCATTGCCTGAGGTCTATTAGCAGCAGCAGCATAGACTTGAACCTGTTGCACATACACATGCAAAAGCAGCAGGCCAGCAGTCCTTAACATTCTTTCCCTCCAGTGTAATTATCATGGCTGTATTCCAATAGATTTTGGAATACAAGGCAAAAGACCACATGATTGCTTTATGAATTGTTGAATAGCTCCACCATCTAGGACTGGCTGATTAGCATGTAATTCAGCTGCATATGTGGTAATTATGCACGCCACAATGTTTACAGTGTTTGCTTGGCTCCGTGTTATGTACAGCCGCTTACTTAACATAAATCACCTCTCTATCATATGCATGTCATGGTTTTAACAAACTGTGTGAGGTTTATTGAATGCAGCCCACTATTATTGTTAGCATTGCATCTCTAGTAGGAGCGCATTCTTCTTACGCTTTTATTTAGAGTAATTATTTGATGCATCAGATGCCTTCTTCATGTGCCATAGTATTCTTTCTATTGCTTTCTTCATATACCAGAAGGACTTAAGTGGAAGCACTTAAAATTCATACCAAAAAAAAACAGGAACCAAACACAGGCAAATCCAAACCGGAAAATTACTGGAAGCACCAGCAAAACCAGAACCCTTTTTTTTACAGATTTATTAACAGATTAAGCGCTTTTGTCGGTTTGTAACTCAGACTTCATCAGAATCCATATTGAAACCACAAACCTCAGTACTTAAATATTATACCAATTAATATCACATGACTACATATTAATGCATTAATAAAATACTTTTAACCCTTTATAGGTTTCTAAAAATTAAATACACATTTTTTTATGCCAAAAACATAAAAAAAATAAAATTTATACATTGTATGATTTTAAACGTAATGTACTATCTATAGAAATACATTAATTCAAGACAGGGAAGACACTGGCATTTAACTTGATTTGCTATATCATCTCTTTATGTTCTATTAAGTCCTCCCATGGCCCCCCCTTTATGTTTTGAGGGACATAAGCTATCCCAAAAAACATAAAGGAATGATCAGAGGGGAGCTAGATGTGCTTAAATAAAGAGTTTCTTTCATTTTTATTCCTGATATGCAAGTTGTGCTCATATATTCGAACTTTAAATCTTCCCTCGGTCTTACTTAAATAAAAACAAAAACACTGTGCACACTTTGCCACATAAATCAATCCCTTAGAGTTACACGTACAATGGAAAGGGGTATGTAATTTAAGAGTTCCAATGCTGAGCACATTATTTACAAAAATAAATTTACATTAGTTACAAGAACCACACCTATATGTATCCCATTTTTGTTAGAAGTAGGTACAGTTGTTTCACTTCCTTCAAACTTTTTTTAGGGTTCTCTCTGTCCTGTAAACTATAACTGTTTTTTTGCCCAGGGACTCTAGTCCCTTACCATAACAGGAAAAAAATCTTCCAGTTTTTTTGGAGTATGTTGTAAATATTTTCACAATCCACAGTATATGTGGTGATGAATGCATGTTCAAAAGTTTTGTTGCTTTTTCTCAAGTTATTATATGGGGTACCATTTACCACTGTGTTTAAACTAGTATTAAATAAAGGTGTAATAATGCCTTGTTTCCTTTTTAAACTAACCACCCTTCTTATACTACCTATTAAAACTGCAGGGTAACCTCTCCCGGGTCACATATTAGTTAACTTTAATGCGTCCACCATAAACATGTCATCTTCAGATATCATTTTTACAAATGGACAAACTGTCCTTTCACCACTCCCTTCTTCACATGCCAGGGGTGTCAACTAGTGTAGTGTAAAAGTGCATTAGAATACTGCAGTTTCTGATAAATGTTTGTAGTTAACTTTATCATTTTTTCATTAATCAAAAACACAAACATTTTGTTAAAACAATCAATACACTGCATAACCACAACAACCCCACCTTTGTCCAGTTTCATAACTCGGTCTCTTTTGTCTTGATATAATTGTCTCAACATTCCGGATTCAGAGCAGCTAAGATTGTAATTACATACATTATTTCTACTTTTAATAAAATTTCTGATTTCAGTATCACATAACTTCTCAAAATTAAAGATTGAGCCAATGGTAGATTAAAAGTGCTGTTCTTTAGTAAAGCATTAATTTCACTGTTAGTAGTCATATTGTTAAATAATAAAGATAGATTCAGCTTTCTAATGTACAATTTCAAATCTAATATAACATTTTCTACTCTGGTTCGACAAGTGGGGACAAATGTATATCCCCTGCTTAATAATTCAGCATGGTCAGATCCATAGATTTTGTCCATATAATTGTATACATGAAAGTCACCTAATGTGTTTGAAAGTACCACCGGAAAGTTGTTTTCTTCAGTACCATCATCTAATTCATTCTCCATCATCCATAACCTCTCGCCTGATACCGCCGGTTCACCTGGTAGTAACTGGACATTGAATGATCCCTTGAGTAATTCACTCAATTCTTCAAATGCTCTGATCTCTGCAATGGTTCTCTCTCTAAAGGGGTGTTACCAGCAGCACTGACATATGTCACTTCCTCTTCCTTACCATGATGTTCCTCTACTGGTTCCCACTTGTCATTGGTTTTTGATGGCTGTGAGCAGGCTCTCCCTTCAACATATTGGAGCCTATGCCTTTCCAGTTTTTTCTCCTTAGGTTTCATAATGTCAAACACAATTTTGTCTATTTTTGGAAAAATGTTGG
Organism: Protopterus annectens; assembly: GCF_019279795.1. Classification (NCBI taxonomy): domain Eukaryota; kingdom Metazoa; phylum Chordata; order Ceratodontiformes; family Protopteridae; genus Protopterus; species Protopterus annectens. The sequence goes on along the minus strand of NC_056734.1, from coordinate 747,301,902 downwards.
AATATTGTGCTTTTCAAGAGGGAAATAACAGATCTCTTTTAATAATAACACCCAGGGCATTACCTTCAGAAATCAAATGCTCACTGTTACATTGATTATGCTTAATGAGCAGTTCAAGCAATTCAATACCCTGTCAGTCAAAAATTTCAATAAGCTCATAGTGCAAAGGGGACCTCTGCTGAAGACCAGTTGGAAACTTCCAACTCCTAAGACCCCATGGAACATACTTTCACTGAACACATTCAATTAAATAAGAATTTTCAACTTGTAGCTTACAGCATTTTAGAAGAACTTGTTCAAACTTAGTAATGGACTGCTGCAATGTACCATTACTCCCAAATGCCATATTGTTGTAGTTTAAGTTCTTGTTAAACCAATTATTAAGATCAACAATGTTAGTATTTAGACTTGAATGTACATTACTCATATTGGGATTGTTAGCCAGTTCACAGTTCTGTTCGTCCATAGAGTTAGCGTTCACTAGGCAATTAGGAGTGTTGTCAAAGTCAGTAGCACCACTGCCGAGATTGTCTTTTCCAAAAAAAGGTATTTAATTTTTAGAGACCTGTAAAGGGTTAAAAGTCTTTTATTGATTAATTAATATGTAGTCATGTGTTATTAATTGGTGTAATATTTAAGCACAGTGGTTTGTGGTGTTGATATGGATTCTGATGAAGTCTGAGTTACAAACCGTTGAAAGTGCTTAATCTGTTAATAAATCTGTAAAAAAAAGGGTTCTGGCTTTGCTGTTTGCTTCCAGTAATTTTCCGGTTTGGATTTACTTAAAATTCATACTGTGTATTCATTTTTTCTTTTTTTCTAAGGGTAGTTTTCCCCATGTAGGGCATAAAATGATACTCTGTAGCTTGGATTACAGAATATTCTGACTTTTAAAGTGGGGTGCTTCTTAGAGAAAAGTGACATATTACAGGACAGTACATTTCATTAGCTAATGGTTTGTTTTAATTTTGCACTCAGAAGTATAATTCAATGTTATACCATTTCAATTGTTTGTTTAGCATGCAAAGGTGTTTACAGCTGCAGTTTTCTGCAACATTATGGGAATGATGAAAAATGCTTACTTTTACTAAAATATCATATTTACAGTTTGTCAGTTTTATTCTGTAACATTCAGCTGTGGACCAGGACCGTGTTGTAAAAACAGGGCACACAATAGCCATGGACATGGCTTTAAACAAAGTAATTACCATTTATGCACTGAAATCATGGATTGCAAAACATCTCAATTATCACAATCTGCATGCCAGACGAGTTGCAGAAAAATACATTTTACAAATAAATAGTGATGCTTTAGTTGAGGAGAAATGATTTGCACCTTGCTCATGAATTCTATAACACATATTAAGCAAAGTATTATTACTTGAAATGGCATGCAATCCAGATATAATTATATATTTTTAATTATGTAATAATGTTGCCCCTGTTTTGTGCCTCCATAAAGGAAACAGCTAATGAGCTGCCTTAATGGATAGTTTCTGTGCAGATACTTTGTTGTTTTTCTCATATACATACTCTGGAAAGACTTATAAATGGGTGAACTCCAAGACAGTAAGTAACATGTATTGACAGCAGGTTATCAGCACCTCCAGACATGACTGGAAATTTCCAGGCATTAGCTTTTTCTCTTCTTATGGCTCTTCTCTTCATCTTGTTGCTACTTCTTAATATCGAATTTGCTTTCCAGGTTAAAGTCAGAGGATGTGCCCTTCAAAATGAGAATATGAAAGCATTCTTCAGAACAGGAGACATCATAATAGGTGGAGTTTTTGCACTTCATTCCCAAAATATATATGCAGATATTATGTTCACAGAGTATCCTAAACCACAGCACTGTAAAACGTAAGATTCAGAAATTATTTATGAATGTTTTACTTAAGTTTTCTATCCATGCGCTTTAGTCTTGTTAAGTTATCTTAACTCCTTCTTCTTCTTATCCAATACAGGTGTTGAATGCTAAAATGTAGCCCAGGGCTTCACAGTATAACCCCTTAGCTTGAAATTGTTGTTGGTATTGAAGAAAAAAAACCTGACTACATCTATGACAGCACAAGTTGGAACAGAGGCTCAAATACCTGCTAGGAATAACTAAGGAGAAGGGAGGAATAGCATGACATTGCTGGTTCATGTCTCATTTGGGACGAAGGTGTGGGCGTATGTGGGGGTTGCACCACTTTCGGAAGGGAATAGTATATTCTTGGTGATGCCTTTTACATGCCGAATTCTACAGCATGTTCCTGGGCATGCATTTTAAGAGGCTAACAATAAAATATGAAAATAAATGATGGCTGACAAAAAGATGTTCCATCTTAGTTGGCTCTAGCCACCAGAGAAAGGAAAAAGAATGGGCCAGTTTCTGGGGGAGGGGTGATGATTGACAGGCAGAATGGAAGAAAGAATGGAGAAAGAAAGGGATAACTCATTAGCACTTTGGATTGCAGAGATTGCTGTGCCTTCCAGAAAAGCATGCTGGAATGAATAAATAAATAAATAAATTGTTAATATGGGTATAATGTGAGTTGGGAAAAACCTGTTGGAAGAGAGTCAGTATTCTGCAAATTTCTGTATTTACATTTTAAATAAATCTCACACACTAGTCAATTTTCCTTTTTTCAGATTTAGAAAGGAATTTTCATACTTGTTTTAGTATTTCAGATACACTGCTAGCACTGTTGCAATGTTGATGCCTTCAGAAAATAATTGCCTGTATTAAGCAGTAGTCTGCTTTCCAATGATCCACAGCATTTTAAATGTGTACTACACAGTAATTACTATGACGAACGAATAGCAAGTTACAGCAGTACAAGTACACTGGTACTATAGATGCAAGGGGAAGGGAACATAATGCAATTATGCATACCTCATACAGAAAAAAAAATGATAGAAGTATTTGCCAATCCTGAAAAAGTTATACAACTGTGTTAATAGAGTATATAAGTTAAATGTGGAAAACAATTATAATTGCAAATGTATGTCCCACATAATAGTATTGGGTATATAATGGGTAACTTTACCTCTTAGACATCAGAGGGTTCTATTTTAGTATATAACATATGCTGGATTTGTCTCTTTCAAACTTTTATTAAACAAAGTAAAGCAAGTACACAGAATATAGTCTATGTTACGAATCATCTCAGACTTGCAAAGAAACAAATATGTGATAAACTATGAATAATCACAGATATAGAGATAAGCACAGTGCGTGGATTATTTATGAATGAGGAACAGTTACCAACAAATTGCAGCAATACTCCTCTGCTCCTCCACTGTTTAATTTGAGATTTGGGGCTGTATACCTTTAGCAAGCATTATTATCTCAGTCACATAGTATTAATATACAGTGCAGCAATGCATGCAGTTATTTCTTTGAACTGAGGTACGTAAACTGGTACAAAACCCTTTTCAGGCACATTTAGAAAATGGTTGCAGGTATTTTGCGTCTGGAGTCTCAGACTATGGTAGATACTCTGGCTGTTTGGGTTTAAACAATATCACGTTTCTATGTGTCTGTAGATTACAAGAACTTTACAAGTACATCTATAACCCATATCAAGCTTACTTGATGGCATTCTGTTCATATCTGCAGCTGTCATATGGATCCATTATGAACTAGTTTCTTTGTTACTTGAATTAGCATATATTAGTAATGTTTGCTCACATGCTTTACCTCGAGATGAATGCAACCATGCTGAACTTTTTAAGCATAGCCTTAATTACTAGAATCATTTTTGGCTCAGGCTTGTGAAGTATTGGCAAGGGGTTTAGTGGAATTTCAATCATCACATAATAAGCATTTTTAGATAGGACTTCTTTATTAAAATTGAATACTTAAATTATTAAATAACATGTCCAGAGGAACAGAATCAAGAAAGTCACTGGTGTAGGTCAGAGTACACTGAGAACTCTTCCCACTTATCACCTGCAAATAGCCATTGCAATTTTTACAGGCATTAGTCAATGTGATTAAGCCAATTTTTGCACCATCAGGTAGCTAGCCCTGACACTGCACACAGTCTGTGATCCATGTTCTCATATCTAGGGGCTACCATAAACCACAGTAAATGCCTAAAGCAGTTGGTCTTTACACTTCTTCCCTTAACAGGCACCAACTAGAATCTATGTGACTCCTTCCAATTTTTTTAGGGGGGTGCATTTGAGTTGAATTTGGGAGGTAGGAGTAACCTCACAGAGATGCAGGGAGAGCATGCAAACTCCACAAATTAATTGGCCAGAAGTCAAGACTGAACATGGTGCATTGGTGGCAAAGATGTTAGTCATTATGCCAACTGTGTCCTGATATGGATCAATGTCAGAAAACAAATCTGACATTAGCTAACCTGATTCTGTGCGCCCGACAAATGTCCTTCAGATTGCTGTACAGAAACTGATTCAGCCTCATGGTATTCTGAGATTTATCTGGGTATTTCTGCACCCTACACATAGCTATGTCTCACTCTAAAACTTTTGTGTTGCTGATACTAATATTTAATTTGCCAATAGAAGGAACAGAAACACAGGATAATCGCCATAGTTAGAGACACAGCTAAGCGTAATGTCCTTAATGTATGTGCTGCAGGCACTATTACATTTCTACATGCATGAATCCTTGCATTCTAGTAGGAATCATAGGGTGTGGGTAAGTGACAAGGAAAGTAACAGTGATATAGTAAGCTTCCCCCATCTACTGTGCAAAAGCTCATACTGGTGTTTGTAGCAATACTAGTCGTTATTTATATGCAATATGCAGCCATGTTCATTAGTTACTCCTGGGGCCATATGTAGGCTGTTTCGGTGTTACACTCCTGCACATTCTGAATTTCCTATGAATGGCACCATGTGTTTAAATGGTTATAGTGCATGCTGTCAGCAATATTTCTGAGATAATAAAACATATAATGTGACTTTCATTAAATGTATGTTTATGATCAGAAGCATCCTTGGTGGGTGATTGTATGATGAAGCTTATTTCTAAAAAAATATATAAAAGCCTTTTCTTTAGCAACTAGTAGTATGTGAATCCATTGAATAAAGTTATGCAGCTGCCATTTTTGAAGTTGCTCTTCTACATCTTACACAATGAAATTATTAAGAAAGAAATCTTTTTGCTTCATAATTTTTTGTGGTTGTGGGAGACACTCTAACATAAATATATTAATAAAATGGAATTAGGCACTGCTGTCTGCAAAGTAAACATGAAGAGTAGGCAGTCCAACAGGGGAGAGATGAGAAGACATGCAATTAGGAACTCTGCAGCTAATATGAGTTTTTCAAATACTGTTTTGGAAAGGTTAATGCAGATGTGATGCTGCCTCAATAATAGGTAGGCAGATGTTAATGTTCTGTATGCAGTTCAAGTGCAAAATAGAATGTTTAAATGCCCAAACTAATGTCTCACTAAGCAATATATATCCTTCTGGTTTTACATGCAGTGTGTGTCTGAATTCTAATAATGTCTGCAGTAGTACAATAAGTCAGTCTTCAGTCAGTGTAAAGCATGAAACGTTACCCTACCCATTCCTATTGCAACGCTGCATGAACAATAATTACGTGCTTCACAGATTAATGCCTGTGGTATGATATGCAACACAAGGAAACTAAATGAATATGTCCAAAAAATGACAACTTGATTTTGTACCTGGCTCCTTCCATGTGGAAGTATTTTGCCTTATAAATAGCATTTACCCTAATCATTGTGCTGTTTGTACTGAGTCTGGAAAGACACAGTTTTACTTATAGAGTATGACTTCCATTTTTGTCATTTTGTGTCATGAAAGGTTTGTTATTAAGTGTACTCCATGGCCAGGCAGAGATTGCAGCTTACTTTTCTTAAGTCTGCCTGGTTTCACATGACAGGGAATATGTAAAAATGTCTTGCAAAAGTATTCAGTAATATTGTCTAAGTTAAATATTTTAAATGCAGATCAGTCAATAAATTTCAGTGTGCAGAAACAAGTGTTGATGCATGAAATGTAACAAATTCAGACAGGCAGAAGTGATTGTTTTTTCCTGAGATTATAATGTGAACATGGCATGAGTGTCATCAAGATGGTATGATATATATCTAGCTAAATGGTCTTTTCAGGAGATAATGAACATATTTAACTTATGGAACATTTCTGTATGAATCTGTTATCATTTCTTGCTGTTGAGTTAATAACTTGCATCAGTATAAATGGACTCATGGATGGGTTAGTACATTTATCTTCTGATGTGAACAGTCTGTACTTTACACTGGATGTTACTTGTCAGCTAGGAAAAAGGGATTACTGTGGCATCGTTTGGGGAGACAGAATGAAAACAGAGCCAAGTCTCATTTTTGTAAGCATTTTTGTTTGGGCTGTGGTTTGAAATTTGTCTCATGAAGTAGCACTGGGAAGCTAATGTGTGCACCGTGTGCATTAGGCTGCATTGGATTACTTGGTAGCCATACCTCCTGTGTGATTTATAACAGACCAGTAACATCCTTGTAACTAACGTACATGTTTTTGTTCTCGTTTATCAGAAATGGATAGCCCTATATTACATTATCAGCCTTACATACCACGTTTTACTGCTAACAATATAAGATCTATGCATGTGATATGAAGGGGCTTGAGGGAGACAGTACAATTACTCCCTAGTTTAAATTGTAGTCTAATAAATACAGAGTATTCTGAATGTAAAATGGTGAAGTATATGCATTTAAACCCGGGATGTTCTTACTCACAGGTGATCTAGACAACCACCTTGGGTGCAGTGCTTGGAAGGGCTCTCTTTTCCATTTATTTGTTTATTTTTTCCAGCAACAAAATATGTTGTTTAGCTGCTTTGAAAAATAAAAATAAATAAATAAATAAAACATGTCACCATGCAATAACGAGATGCTGGGGGGGGGGGGGGGTGCTGCTTCATTTGGCTTGACTAGCCAAGTCAAGCAATGTCACATTACACTTGCACATTGTGAGCTCATGCAGCAAGACCTCATAATGTCTGAATTAGGAGTGAAGTGGTGGCACTCACAATATCGAGTGTTTGCATCAATGTGATATGTTTGTCATTTCTTTTCTTTTTTTTTTTTTAATAAATCTTTACATTCTAATGTCTGGCTTTAGCCTGGGAGTCAGGACATTTATGGACATTTGAGAGTAGTGATGGAAGACAGATGGCAGTGAGGTAAGTAATATTATTTTTCCCATGGTACTGGCAGTGATCAACCAGATATTTTTTGCAACATTTATAGTGATTTGTGGGGAGCACCTTGGAATACTTTAATGTGTGTCCACTTATTTGTGTGGACTAGCAAAGATGAAGCTTATTATGTAGCCATCAGACCTCATGGCTGTAACTGTTGGGTGGGGACTTTGTGGTACTTCTCAGCTGTCTGAGATTTTGACTCAGAAGTACTTTAGAGAGAAAAGGTGGTGGATTACATCTGAAGAATAATGACAGTAATTAGAGTTATGACTTCTTTTGCATCCAAAAATGCATGCCATTTCACATTCTCTTATTCTGTCATTGATTCATATTAATAGTACTACTAGTTTAAAATGTGTCATTGACTTTTTTCTGTGGGGGGATTTGGCCTTGATTTTGGAGGTAAGCGGCTGAGAGCTTTGGGACTGAAGTTGGCCGGAAGAAAGTAACTGATGCTTTTACTCTTTTTCCAGTGTTAAGCAGTAACTATTATCAGACTTTGCAAGACTAGTGTGCATTTGAGAGAAGTAAGATGAACTGCTTAACCTGAACCCTGATATGCACAAACAGAGTAGGTATAACTCCTGGGCTTTGTGTTGAGGAAAATGGCTACCTGCATGCTGTTGTTTGCTTATGATTCTGGCATTACAGGACTAGTGTGATTTGTGCAAACAATTTGGGATATTTTAATGTGTGTCAAATTTTTGCTTGGAACAATGGTGGAGCTGAAACGCAAACAAACACCAGTCACAACCAAAGTGACACATAGCTCACAACACCAGTGTGTCACCCAACAACAGCGCCTAAGGCAAGACAACGTACTCAACACTTTAGCCATAGGTGACTCTATGGTCAGGCACACTGATGTCCCACTCACCAGGCTGAATAAGGAGAAAATTAAAATCAACTGCCTGTCGGGTGCCAGGATCCACCACATAGCGCATGCACTCAAGTCACTCCACAACAAGTACAAGTACGACTCTGTCATTGTCCATGTTGAAGTTAATGACTTGAGAAATACCTCCCTGGACTACACGAAAAGAGACATGGAAGAGCTCTCGGATCATGTAGTCCAGGCAGGTATGACCCTAGCCCTGAGTAGCATCCTGCCTTCACCCAGAATGATACCACAGTATAAGGACAAAATGATTGACTTCAACAATTAGCTAAGCTTCTGGTGTCATTCAAAGGGGATCCAGTATCTGTCTGCCAGGGACGACATGATCGACAAACCATGATGCTTTGCCAGAGATGGTCTGCACCTGTCACTCCTGGAGTTCAGGTTACTGGCCAAAGCTCTTGTCACCCCTATAGTGCCTTTTTTAGGCAAGGTTCAAAGGACAAAACCACCACTGTAACAGATACAAGCATGCAAAATCTGAAGGTAATGCTAGTCAATGCTAGAAGTCTAAACCTCAAAATGCGCTCTCTCGAGGCACTCCTAAAATTGGAGAACATAGATATCTGTGCAGTAACTGAGACCTGGTTCAAGGCTCCAGAGAGCACCCCTGCAATACCAGGCTACAACTCTTACCACACATTTTGGCCATCAAACCAAGACCAAAACACTGAAGGTGGAGGAGTATCCATATTCACCAAGGATATTCACACCTCCAGGCTAGCTGCCCAACACAATGCATCTAAACTTCTCCAGGTGCTACTAACACTAGTTAAGACTGCAATCCAAATTGCAGCTTGCTAGAGATCCCCCACCTTTCTAAACATACTGGAAACTATTAAGATACAACCAAACACCCTAATACTGGGTGATTTCAACAGCCCTGCCATTAACTGGGAAAACTACTCAGGTACTAACACCTTTTCCCAAAGGTTCTTGGAATTCATAAATTCCAACGCCCTGGATCTACTAATCCATTGTCCCACCAGTGGCTCCAATATCCTAGACCTGGTTATTACCAACATGGGAGATAGATGCTCCACACCAGTGGTCACCCCCTCACTGGTCAGGCCTGACCATAAGCAAATCACCCTTGACATCCACATCCCACCCCCACCCCCCAGTAAGGAAACCTCCATAAAAAAACTTCTCCAAAGCTAACTTCATGCTACTCAAGTCTGAAGTGACAAACTTCATGACACCCATGCAGATGGGAGCTGAAAGTTTGACTGCTGAGTCCTACACTAAGGCACTGTACAAGCACATCCACTCGTGCATGAATCGTGCCATCCCAAATAGAACCAAGATGCTCTCCTCCAAAAAAAGAAGCCAATCTGGTGGTCCACTGCCATAGACAAACTATACAACAGAAGAAAGAAACTGTTGCAGAAAAGAGGAAAATCCCAGGATGCAAAAAACTCCCTTACCAGCCTCAGTAAGAAGCTGAGATCCCTCATAAAATCCTCCAAAGCTAGTTATGAAAATAGAATTGCCAAAGATTCCAAAGATAGCCACAAGGCATTCTATAGTTGTGTCAAGAATCTAAATGGCAATGCTCAGATATGCTCTGAGCTACAACAGAATGGCATTAGATATACTGATCCCAAGGATATTGCCAATATCCTGGCAGATTTATTTATTTCCAACTTCACCCCCCTCTCACCCACTAAAGAGCCCATTTCAATACCAAAGATTGCCAAATTCTGGTAATCATGGCCACACAGATAGAAACCGCACTCTCCAAAGCTAAGAATACAGCATCCATGGGATAAGATGACATCGCGGGCTGTGTACTACATAAACTACAAAATGAACTGGCACCTCACCTAAGTGTCATGTTTAATCATAGCCTCACCTCAGGCTTTGTGCCCACTGAGTGGCGCACAGCCACAGTTATCCCACTCCACAAGGGGGGATCCACCCTGGATCCCAGGAACTACCATCCCATCAGTCTGATGAGCCTAATCTGCAAGGGCATGGAACGCATTTTCATGGAACTTATAAACAAAGACATTGACAAACTTCAAACATTGGACCCCACCCAGTTTGGGTTCGTGAAGGGCCGATCCTGTCTTCTGAACCTGATTGACTTCTTCCAATCAGTCTCCAGAATTGTGGACAAGGGTAAGGAGGTCCACACAGCCTATCTGGACCTCACCAAGGCCTTCGACACCACCCTCCACTCTGGATTCACAGATTAACTTACTAAGCTGGGCATAAATCCCTACGTCACTCAATGGGTTGCCAACTGGCTTACTGACAGAACCCAGACTGTAAAAGTATCTGACTCCAAATTCAGCTTCAGACAAGTGACCTCAAGGTTCAGTCCTGGGACCACTCTTGTTTAGCATCTACTTCTCTGAAGTACAGGCCAACACTAAGGAACTCTGGCTAACAAAGTTCGCAGATGACTGCAAAATGTGAGCCATTATTGAATCCCCAAATGATGTGGATATTCTACAAAAGAGCCTTACAGAAACAGATGTTTGGTGCCAAAGCCTTGGGCTCAAGCTTAATGCCAAGAAATGTAAAAACATGTACCTATGAATTACCACATAGGTGGCAGTACACTAAACACTGAAAGTGTGATGAGAGACTTAGGGACACAGGTGGACAGTGGTCTCAGCTTTGATAACCACATTGCCACAACAGACAGGAAATCCTTCTATGTGGCACACCTCATCACTAAGGGCTTTTTTTCCAGAAAAAAGGAGGTCATTATCCCACTGTACTCATCTCTCATTAGACCCATTATAGAGTGCAATGCCCCATTTGGTATGTACCTCACAAGACATCTGCAACAGCTGGAAAGGCTGCAGAAATACCGCACTAAAAGAATCACAGGCCTAAAGCAGATGCCCTATGCTGACTGTCTAAAAAAACTCTAGCTATACTCTGTGGCATATCATCTACTCAGAGACAATATCTGCTTAACATGCAAGGCCATGTCAAACCCTGAGCTGTTGGACATGCTCCACTTAAAGAAATCCCAATTCCTCAGAGCGACACGCTCCAGGGATCTAAACCTTGTCATCACAATGAACAAAACATGCTGGAGGGATAGGTTCCTGACCCAGAACCTCCCCATACTCTGGAATAGACTGCCCATACATGGCAAGCAGAGTGCCTCCTTGGCCCTCTTCAAAAGGAACCTTGACGATTGGATGGGAGATAGAAAATTCACCCCAGGGATCATGTAATTCGCCCTGCTAAACAGGGGTCCAGGGAAGTAAATATTGTGGGAAGAAATATCCAGGGAATTGTTATGGCTAGGCTTGTATAGGCCCTAGGGCCGATAGTCTAGTACCAACCTATGAACCTATGAAGTGCATTACATGGCAATTCTCTTTTTATCACAATCCAAAATCTGAATTGTATATAGATGTGGCTATAACTTCTCAGTGGGGATGTCTGGATGAAAGTAACTGACACTCATTTCACTTTTTTCAGTTTACAGTCATTTCTCAAAAAAGGGGGAGGGTAAAATGTACCCCAAACAACCAGATGTTCAATGTTTTTGGACAGCTGGTGGCCCCCACACACCAATGCTGTATACATGGATTTTGACATGGGCTTAGTAACTACTGAAGGTCTTGTAATTATGTAATGCATTTTACCCCTTTTTTAAGAAATGACCTCAAACAGAGTAAGTGACTCCTCTGTGATGAACCCCATCTATTCTAAAAAAATAATCTGCTCAGAGGTGTACACAGAAGGTCACTGTAGCTTGTGTGGGAAAATGGTGATGATGTCTTTATTTCTTTAACTTTCTTCCCAAACCACAGGGGTCACTATCATATGTTGGGTTGGGGACAGCATTGTAATTATTTCTTTAACTTTCCTCAGCAACTTCAGAGGGTTGCACAAGTGGTCACTAAGCTTGTACAGGAGCAGCGTGCTGTCTAAAACTAAGTAGAAAGCTTTACTGTCATTATTTTTCCTCACAATCAAATATGTGGAGCATATACATGTGGCTATCTTTTGGGGAACATAAAGAAGCATTTGTTTGTGTATGTCCAACAACAATTGTGTTCTATTTATTTTTTCAGTTTTGTCCAAGTTTAATATTAAAGGGTTACAAACAAGGTATCTGTCTTTTGTGGGTAAGAGTGAGGAAGCACACTATATAAATAAGACAACATTAACTTAAGTTTTATGATGGTAGGCATTTGTCCCTTAATTTTTATCTCAATTTAATACCAAACAGAGGTACTCAGAGAGTGACAACCTTTTTAAGGTGATGTAGGGAAGCAGGTACTATTTACAGATATAATATATGTGTAATCACAAGCATCTGTCTTCAATGTTTATTGCACACTGCTATTTGGTAAACTTTGCGTATTAAGCCTTGAAAATAATTAATTTCCTATTTGAATTTGGAAAAAGTTCTAAAATGCACCTCAGAAGATATATAACCCTATGACTTTTGAAGATTGGTGAACCCTAGAGCCCTTAGACCCCAGCTTAATTTAATTATTACTGTATATTCTTGGTCAGTTAGGGTATGTTGAAATGATTCACTTAATGATGATTTTTGTCCAGGACAATATTGGATGTAAAGTAAAATGCAGCTCAAGTTCAACAAATCATCTAGAAACCCCCATGGCTTCTGGGAGCTTTGCAGACCATAGCTTAATAAAAGTTGCTTTCTACACAGTTATCAGAGAGCAGTCTTGCATACTTAAACTAAATTGACTGAATGAGTAAGTGCAGTAAAAAAACTGAAGAGTAAGACAAACTGTGAGAAAATGGAAGAAAAAAAATGTATGTGGATGGTGTGAGTAGGCTGGGATAGGTGCACTAGGTGATGTGTGTGTTTTTGTGTGAGAGGGGGCACCATCGTGCCTTTTTCTTGAAGATACCAGTTAACATAAAGCTGGCTCTAACACCCTTAGTGATCATTTTTATTTTCCTTGTATTTGGACATCTACTAACATTTGAACACTTGCGTTCTGTATGTAAACAATTGCAAAGTTCTCATTCATGTTGATATTTTATATGCATTTTTTTTACTAAATGTGTGCATCACTATATGCATTTTCAAGTATAGTAAGTATATAAAATTTTGAAGTTTTTGTTATAAATTTGTGCAACTGAAATTTGTCCTTCAGGATGAAATTACTACCCTGGGTAGCAACTGTTATTGAGTGGCTCTGTGAATACTGATGTGGTTGTTAATTATTAGATGGTTACTGTGATCTGCATTACTTTATAGTGGAAAAACAGATGACTGTGTGGGAAATTGGGAGTTATGAGAAGATCTACCTCAAAAAATAAAGAATTAAACTGCTATACTTCCTGCATTTAATTGATAACTTGTTTTAACTTTGTTGTATGAAGTTGTAAAATACAAATTAGTTGTATTAGTAGTCACTACTGTGATTTATGTTTGTTATTATTTAAATATGTCAAAGTGGATTGAGATGCACAACAGCATGTCTTGGCTGCAAGTGCTTGAAGCAGATAATATTTTTCCCACTGATCTCTTAGAATTTGGAAATTTGTAGTTCCATGCTGCTTAAGGGGAAACTATGTACCCACAGGACATTTTATGTATTTATTTATTGCTTGGTGGGGAAGAATGAAAGAGTATGCAAAGAGAATACTTTCTGACTGAAATAATGAGGTGAATGACACTTTTCCAAACTTTCTTATTAAATAGTTTTGGTGTGTGCAGCTGAAGACATTCTTTTTTCCCTCTTTTTCGTTAAAGAAAGTAGAGATTTGCAGTGCAGTTGAAATTATTTCAATTTGGGTGTTGGTACTGGAGCATTCAACTGGTATGATGGCTGGCATAATTTTTCACTCTCAGTTTTTTTTTTCTTTTTACTTGTGTTTCTGAGTGGTGCAGTATTACACAATCTTAATAGAAGTGAGAGTTTTATGGTATTTGGTATGCAGCTGTTATGCTGATTAGCTGTCCACATCTTATTAGCTGTATGTGTTTACTTTTCAAAAGCCTTTTCGCCAGATTTTCACTGCTGCAGGTTGAGAGGTGTGCACCCCCATATCTGCATAAGTATTCACTGGGTACTGTAGTTTCCTCCCTAAAAACAGGCAGGTTAACTCAATACCATAAAATGCCAGTATATATTCTGTTCACCATTGCCCTTGCTGCATAGTTGGGGCTGAATAGGATCCTTGATGACTAGTTCATGTACTCATTTAATGAGTGAAAAATAAAATAATAATAATAATAAAAAAAATCTTCCTCACTTGATTGTAGTTATATGTATTTGTTTTTGTTTGTTTATTTTTTGTTTTGATCAAAAATGCATGCAATCTCTGAATTTTAGTAATGCAGATATGTAGGACCTGACATATATTTGAAATTGTATTCTCTTGCGATTGTTTATGGTACAGGCACAGATGAGACAGCTGTGGGATGCAGGTACAACCAGGCCTTAAGTTGACTATTGGGATACTGAATGCTTTTGCCTTCCTCCTGGTTTACAGTCATGTACCTTTTTTAATCTGAGTTCAGTCTTCGTCATTTTAGTGTAATATAGGTTTATTTCAGATTGTACCATAATGCATATATGAATAATGTTATTGTCAAAAATGTATAATATAATTGTTTTACTTTCAAAAGCTGAACTGTCTCAATAATAATGAATGATTAATATTTTAGAATACTCTTAGAATCAAACCAGTATCTCCTTTCAATGATTTTTGCCATTGGAGAGATCAATCAAAATCCTCACATATTACCTAATACAACACTTGGATATATGGTTGTGGACTCCTGTGTTTCAGAATCTGGGTCACTCAGTGCAGTGTTTAGAGTAACATCTGGAACAGAAAAGGTAATTCCAAATTACAGATGTCAGTCCCGTCTAGCATTATCTGGCATTATTGGAGATTTCCAGTCAAATATAGCCCTTCCAATGGCTAGAATACTGGGACTGTATAAATATCCACAGGTATGATACATAATGTATATATACACATTTGGTTCTTAGTAATGTATAGTATATTACAAATGAGATGTGCTTCCCATGAAATGTGTATTCTGAGATGGCAAGTGTATGTCCAATGCACTGAGGATGATGTGCATAACTATCAAATGAAAAATCAGTGCTTTATAACACAGTTATTGTACATCCATCTTGGCTATCAGATGTTACATAGATGAAACAGAAGAGTATACTGCCAAGGATACAGACAGGCCAGCTAATCAGAATTCGTGACATCTAGAAGAGGGTGCACATGACTCTGGTCTGCCCATTTTCAGATGTTATAGACAGCAAAGAGTTAAAGTATATGTATTATCCACTGGAGATCTGTTGCAATACTCATCATACCATGCATTCAGTGTTCTAAGCCAGTTGTTTTATGTGGCCAACAGGTCTGATTAAAGAGTTCAGGGAATGAGTAACCAGATGCAACTCTTCTTCCCTGGGATGGGGCCAACATGAGATTCTCTTGTACACAGCAGCATCCCCTGCATTGAGGCCAATGGCTAGCTCAGGATGAACAGAATAGTGTTACCATTCTTGTTGGCTTAAGTATGCAAGGGGCATACCTCTGTATTTAAAAATTACCTCAGAGTAATTGATAATTGTCTGCATATTCCCAGTCTACTAGGAATTATTAGCTTCTTCTTGGCCTGTATTTTTTTTCATTTGCTACCTTAACTGTGTGTGTGTGTGTGTGTGTGTGTGTGTGCGTGTGTGTGTGTGTGTGTGTGTGTGTGTGTGTGTGTGTGTGTGTGTGTGTTTATAATGGTATTTTAAGCTTCTCTTTTTCTATTACACCTTATCATTTTTTGTTTCTCTGTAACTAACCTAGATTAGCAGTTACACCATTCTATTTTATTCTCAGAATAACTTGCTTTACACTGCTCTGTTAAACATTTTCTAGTGAAGTTTTTTGCCTACTAAGAGACACGTATGCAGTCTGCTCTGTCCTTCACACATAATGCTATTCTTATCTACATGTTGCCCATTTCAACATAGCATGTTTGCAAATCTGAACAATCAAATAAATTAACAATACATTGCAAGTAATACAGGTGCATTTTCATATAACACACGTTAGAATCTATTATAGAAAACTGGCATGTAGAAATGAGCAGGATTATGAGAAACACACAGTAACACTGTAAGAGAGAGATGTTGAAATGTTTTAATAAAGGATGAGTTAACTAGAAAACAGTATAATTTTAACAGTAGATCAGTGAACTGTAAGTGCAAACGACAGCATATGAAGACTGCGAAATACATTACTTTGGTAATTGTTTTTTTGTGTGTGTGCATGTGTGTGTGTGTGTGTGTGTGTGTGTGTGTGTGTGTGTGTGTGTGTGTGTGTGTGTGTGTGTGTGTGTGTGTGTGTGTGTAAACAAGTAGTGATTAATCACATATCAAAGTTGAACAAATGCCAAGTTCCCTAAGTTAATACAGGTTAATGCTTTACACAGAAGATAAACAGTATCCAAATATATAAAAAGAAAGTGGATTCACTGACTTGAACTTAGTTCACAACATCTTACAGCACTTGCAGTGGAAAGATAGGGCAGTTCATATAAATAGCATCTATGGAGAGAAAGCTACACCAAGTTTATTGACCCCTGCAACACCTGGGACAAGACTGCTCTTCACCAAAGAGCTGGTGACAGACTTCTCAAGAACTAGCTTGGGATTAGTGCTGCTAGCTGTGTCTCATGAGAGAAGGAAACATTGATTTCTAGTAATAGCTAAGAATACCAATATGAAAATTATATCTTTCCAATAGGTACAGACAGATTAGCTACCTTCTAAAATAACTTAGTAATATCACCCAAAATAATTCATTCATAAACGTTTAGCATCTACTGTAGCAGTATCTACTGTAGCAGTATCTATGCACCCCCCCTGAGTATTACACAAGCCCTATTCAGTCACCCTCAGGCAACATGGCTCAGTTGTCTACTCTCAATCCATCTGTGCTCATTCTAATTGCATTAGGTGTTCTAGGGCAGTGTAGCAACTGCCTTATGCTTATTGAATGTTCAGTGCTGCTACCAGATGATAGTACAGACTGTGAGAGATGTAAATATTTAAAAAGCATACAGGAACATTTCTCACCTCAGTCCACCATCAGTAAGCATCATACCTCCACAGCACCACATCAATCACAGCATGCTACTAGGCCCATAAATTATGTTGAGACTGTATAGAAAAAAATACCAGACTCTCCTAAAATATACTGCAAAATATCCCAGCTTGTGGCCACACAAAGCAATACCAACTACTTATCCATTTACACATACTGCATTTCTACACAACTTACCCCAGCTGATAAAGTTTGTTTCCACACAAGGATGTGTTAAGTGATAGGTCATACTGTAGTTAGGCATATGGACTCCACACCTAATATACTAGAAAAGAACAGGGAAACTGTAAGCTGCTTGTCCCTGGCCAGGATCTGTGATGTTATAATGGACCCAAAGGACTCAAACTATAAAAGTATAACGTGGTGGCCCAAGAGAGAGTGACTGACCTGAGTTGCTCTATCCAGAGGAACATTCAGAGAGGCATAATGAAACTTACTATGCATGTGTTAGAGGCAGGAAAGGCACTGATCTTATTAGTAGCTTATCCTCACCAAGAATGATGCCTGGATACCAAGACAAGGTATTTGAATTTAACAATTGACCTCCTAAATAGTGTCATTCTAAGATGGTCCGCTATGTGTCAGTCTGGGATGAAATTATAGATACTATTTCCTGTTTTGTCAGGGATGGCTTACTCCTCTCATGCCAGAGCTTCCACATACAGACTAAAGTCTGTATTGAATGCCCATAGTGCCTTTTTTTTTTTACAGAGTGCCCACTACTGGATGTTCCTACATAACATTTAGACTACATCATGATGGCACTGCCCAGTGCTAGGAATCTAAGTAGAAAGATGCTAGAACTTGAGGCTTGCCTGCAACTCAGAAACATTCATATTTGTGTAATTAGTCAGACATGGTTTCAGTGCAGTGACAGCACTCTGTCTATGCCCAGGTTGGTAGCCATCAAGCCTTCAGACCCTTGAGTATCTATGGGGAAGTATCTGTATTAGTTGGAAACACTGTTACCTCACATCAAAATTCCCATGACTCTAATCTGGACCTCCTGGAGATACAAATCAGCCTTTGCAAATCCAGCTATTTCTTCATCAGTAGCTATATATCCCAATCAGTGCTCCCAAAGATCATGGAAATTTTATTGGCACCATTGCATCATTAAATACCAGAAAAAATACCTTATTGCTAGGGAGCTTCAATTATCCATTAATTAATTAGCATACTTTCACCTCTAAAAAAACAATTAAGCACAGCATTTCTTAGACTTAATACCAGCACACTAGCACAAATTATAAAACCCATAACAAGAGGTTCTAAAATCCTTGAGCTTGTCCTTATCAGCCTAGTCCCTCCCTGTACCCAACCCTGCATCTCCTCATCTCCGTTTAAATCTGAACAAAATTTGATCATCTTCTTTATCAGGCCAAGTTATATTACCCGAATCAACAAGAACATCTTTAGGGACTTGTCCAGGGCAAATCTACTTCAGCTTGTAGAAGACATATACAAAATTCCCAACAATCCCATATGAGAGGGCTACTGCATTCAACTCTGACTTTTTCTAGCACCTAAACAGCTGCATAGACAAGTCCGTACTCACATGTCCTAAATTAAAAGGTAAATTCAGAACAGACCTCTCTGATGGCATTCCTGTATGAATACATTGCATAACAAAATAAGCACAATAATGAAAAGTTGCAAGAAATTCCCATCACCCTACCTTAATACCCCTCTGAAACATGCCAGCAAGGAATGTAAGAACACTATTAGAAAATGTAAAACAGAATATGAACTTACAGGTGCCACAGTCACAAAAGAAAATTACAAATTGTTTTTCATTCCCATCAGAAAATTAAGGAATAATGTTGAACAATGCACTGAGTTCACCCATAATAATAATATTCCAAGGACATAGCCAATATATTAGTAGGCAAATTTATGATTAACTTTTCACCACCTCCCGATATTGTTACTCCCCTTCCCTGAAAATTTAGTTTCCCTTAAAATCATCTTGTAACTAGTCTTTGAATCCTTGTCAAAGGCTAAAAAATAATTCCCTTGGACTAGACAATATAGCAGGTTGCATTTTCATCATTGACAGATATGTACTACTCATGTTCCTACTTAAACTGTTCAAGCACAGCCTGTCTACCAAGTTTGTGCCTGATACCTAGAGACCAGCCACTATGACTCCCATACTCAAGGGTGGTCCTTCCACATATCATAGAACTCATTTATGTAGACATAGTTAACTTAACCGATCTAGAACCCACTCAGCCTGGTTTTGTAAAGGGCAGGTGCTGCCACTTGAAACTAGTAGGCTTCCTTGAAAAGGCTACAGAAGCTGTGGACAGCAGTCACTCTGCACACACTGCTTATCGTGGCATGATTAATGCTATTGATGTATTACCCTTGCTGGAATTTTTGAAAAAAAAGGCAAACTTAAAGTAAACCCTTGCATAGTCTGCTGCATTGTAAACTGGCCGTTTGACAGATTTCAGTATGAAAGTTGTTATTACACTCTGTGAATGTAAAATTGTAATGAATAAGGTGGGCACAGGGATCCATGTTAGGCCCTGTCCTGTGTGGCATGTATTTTGCAGACATCTAGCTCAATATCCCAGAAGGGTGGTTGGCTAAATTTGCTGATGACTTCATACTGGGCACTGTTATGCAGTCATTCCATTTATACTAAACAGCTTCAGCAAGGGATGGAATATGCACATACCCGGTGAACTAAAAATGCTGTAAAGTCAAATGTAAAAAGTGCGGTGTAGTAGCATTTGGCAAAAAAAAAACTGCTGCTACCTCATATATTATAACTGACACTCCCCTTCAGGCAAAGATGATCATAACAGACCTAGATACTTTTGTGGACAACTCTTTCTCATTCAATCATCATGTTTCCATCTTGTTTCCAACACAGTAAAGAAATTCTTCTATCTGGCCCAGTTAATTACTGAAGGAATATCTTCAAGAGCCAAATAAGTCATTCTACCCCCTATATTTGCCCTTATCAAAAACATCATTGAATCAATTCCCTGATGGAATGTGCAGATTCAAGCATATTCTGTCAGCTGGAAAACCCCAAAGATTTCTAACCAAGAAAATTAAAGCTCTTAAATCTTTCAGCTATCCCGAAAGATTAGCATAACTCTATTTATAATCAGTAGCCTACCAAATGCTAAAAGGTGACCTGTGTCTAGACCTAATCCTATTTGATCTATTATTTCTTCATAAAGCCAGTGCCTTTAGAGCCTGCGCTAGAGCTCTAGCTCTACACCAAAATATAAAACAGATGCACAAGAGGGATAGGTTGTTAGCACAGATTGTTCCTTTTGCATGGAATATATCCCCAGTAGAAGGCAAACAAAGTACTACTTTGGCTACTTTTAAGGCCAGTCTTGACGACTGGATGCATAGACTCAAACTTAGATTTTAAGGGCCTGCTCCATTTTGAGAGCAAGTGGTATTAAATGCTTGACAAAGGTGTCAGGATCTTTTAAGTTTGCTTACTTAAAGGTGTATATATGGCTAGGTCATGATTACCTGCCAAATATTATTCCATTGTATCAATGTTCCTATTGTGTGAGTGCAGTTAATTCCATCCATATGTTTCAGCAGTTCCTTCTTAGTGCATCACCAGGGCAATAGTTCCAGAATCTGAGACCAGGGGCAAACTTTGCTTCAAAGAGAGATGCAAATCCAACTCAAAACTTTTCTTTGGACCTTAGATTTATTAAGTGATCCTAAAGCAATAAATCATGTTCATAGTATGAATGACTTGGATATTTTTACTTAAGCAAATAGAGTACACATTTGCTGTTTAGCTTTTTTATGCAGTTTTGATATGAGCATCCAATTGAAAATACATCAGCTCTTAAATATTTTTTTCAGTTTTAAGACGGTAAATGTTTTCTGTCCTTGGCAGTGATATTGTGTGAGTTATCTTGTGCATTTGTCAGAACGTTGGGACTTAACACTATCTACTTGACATTTTGAGGTATTGGATGTCAGTGTTGATTTTGTTAACTAAGACTAGAAATAATCAACATTGTCTTGTAGCTTGAAATGAACATCCTTAAAAGAATTTGTAGGGAAGAGTAGAAATTAATTATCAGAATAATAAAGGAGAGACTGTGTGATATACTGCTAATATGTGTGATTTACAAAGATCCAAAATAAAAGTGGAGTGACCACAAGTGCTCACAGGACTGCATGGAAACCTGAGATAGAAGTGTGTTGTCTGATGTATCCAGCTAATGGAAAGATTTATGATCTCAAGATACCTGAAGGACCAGACATTACATTTGTGTTTTAACCTCATCCACAGGACCTTGGAAAATGTCAAAAGTAAATTACAGTGGCTCAAAGTAGAACACGTAGTCTTCTACCGTCCCTTCTGTCGTACTATGTTCTACTGAAAAATAGTTTTTCACTTAAAATTCTGTTAATGTTCATCTGAAAACTTTATCTTGAGTTACAACTCTTAAATGCATTCCACTTACCCTACTCATTTTCTCCAACTATCCAGACTTTTAATAGCCCCAAATTCCTCTTAAATCCATCTTTTACTAGCTTACACAACCCTATTTCTCCCTTATTCTAGTTTATCCAACCACAGTTCTTCCCTATTCTCTCTTATATCTCCTCATGTTATTTCTGTACTCAGATATACCTTGTCCATTCCCTCTACATTATTTAAAATATCTCCCTATTTTCTATTCTCCCGTCTAGTGTTCCAGTCTATCCTCCAACCGATATGCAACCTTCTTTCATTTTTTCTTTCTTTCTTTTTCTTTCTTTCTTTCTTTCTTTCTTTCTTTCTTTCTTTCTTTCTTTCTTTCTTTCTTTCTTTCTTTTTCCAGTGGCATTACTGTATTGTGTCAAGTTCAGAAATATTAAACTAAGCTAAAGTGAAATGTTTTGTGATGGACATGGGTCCAGATTTGTTTCTTTCTTTCTTTTTCTTTTTCTTTCTTTCTTTCTTTCTTTCTTTCTTTCTTTCTTTCTTTCTTTCTTTCTTTCTTTCTTTCTTTTTCCAGTGGCATTACTGTATTGTGTCAAGTTCAGAAATATTAAACTAAGCTAAAGTGAAATGTTTTGTGATGGACATGGGTCCAGATTTGTGAACATGTACATTAAGTGTTGCTATTCTGTATGGTGCACTTCACACAATACAGTGTGCTACTTCATATTCATTAAATGGCTCTACACTTAGTTTAGAGTTGCAAAACAAGGGTAAACAGCAGCTGAATTACATGCTAATTAACCACTCCTATATAATGGAGTTATTCATGACAGTTTAAAGTACCCATGTACATTTAGTGTAGCCATTTGCCCTGACATCTGCCTTGAAATCCTAAACTGTTTGGAATATAGCCACATTTACACATAGGAAAAAATATTAGGGATTTATGATTCCATTATTAACCTGTATGTGCAACAGAATTTAATTCAATGTACAGCTGCTCTGTCAAATGTCTGCCAAGAAGAAAGAAAGGTGTTTAGACCCTGTTTGAATTATCATAGACAGCATGACACAGAAATTGTACAGTGATACAAGTTGGATAGGGAAGTACTTTAGTAAATCTGCCAGCTCTGCTGTTCTCACCTTAGGTCAAAGGTAAACATGGAACCTGCAGCGAAAAAAAAGAGTGAGATAACGGTTTACTCCCTTATGCAAATAGCTATATGTCCCTAAGCTGAAACATGTCTCAGGTGTATATTAATATCAGTAGTATATTACTGATGTCTGTAATATACAGCTATGGACTTTGTCCATACTGTGCAGCAAGCATTTTAGTTGCCCACTCATATATGCACTGTAAATAAAAAAAAGTGCAAAGGCCAGAACACATTCATCATCACTTGCACAGGATGGAGGGGGGGTTGCATAAATGAGGGCAAGCCAGACACAAAGAAGTGAGTTCAAATTATTAAATGGTATTGCATATCAGGAAGTCCTGCAGTATATACATTTGTGTTGCTCTCCATGATAGAAACACACAAAATGATTCAGTATAGACCCTCTGCAGAGTTGTCTGGGATCTCTGATAGTGGATAGTGGTGTTTCAGTAGTAGGACTACCCTGTAACCATGTGTACCTGGCCAATTGCAGCCACACTACATCTTGTATATATTATCCTGTCGATGTTCCTATCAATTTTTCTGATATCTATGGCCAAAGCCTCATAAACCATTTACATAGTTTCCTATCTCTTCCCACATATGGTCATGAGAGGACTTGTCACCTATGCCTCTCTAAGAGGAATAAGCCATGTTGACATGATAACTTCATTCTCTGTGTCACAATATGGGAGTTTATTGACTGCAAAAATCTTGTGTGCCATAGCCCTGTATGAGATGAAACACAAAAGAATTGAAAAATAGAAAATTAAGACACAACTGATTGTTAACAAACAAATATGTATGAATGCATGCTCTATCATGCAGAATTGTAAATGTAATGCTCCCTATGAGTACATGCAAGTTATTACCAAACCTGAAACCACCTAAAAAAAAAAGTAAAGGAAATGAAAAGAAAGTGTAAAGTTATGTAAAGTGGACAATACATGTGCAATCTTATACTCTAGTGCAGCATTAAGAAAGACAATGTGCACTTTTACATTACAAATGGTTAAAACTGTTGTTGGATGTCCACTTATATAGTTGGCAGCCAGCTATATATCTCAGGTTAACACATTTTTGGGGTTACAAGTGTAAAACCCCTGACCTTGGTACTTAGTGATACAACACTCTTCTACCATAACTGTTCAGATACACAGAGAAGATTTTCCAGAATATTATGTTACATACTTTACAGACAATTATAATGGAAACAAATAATCACAATACATGGCTATGCTTGCAGCATGGAAGAAACAATGCAGACAGTAAAACTGTGGGTGTATTGTGAAATGCAATCCATCAGTAAGGATTAAATACAGCATTTTGTTAAAAAAAACAGCAACATATCTTTGCACCAAGCCAGTTGTCAAACTAGAATCAAGTTTTGCAAGCAAACAGTAGTATGGAGCTTGCTGGCTTCAAGCAGTCTCCCCTACCACAGTACGCATTCCTAACATAACACAATTACCTTGATATAGTACAGCCTCAGCTCTTTGAGCATTGTGAATATGCAAATGATGTGTGACTTCATTAACTTTCATGAATTTTACAATTTTCATTAAGTGCATGGAATGTTAACATGATGTAAGGACCTACATGACTGCATGCACAAGTCATATCATTATAAGTATGAGCACTGGGAAATGTTTGCTGCCAAGGGCTTGCAATTATGAATGTTTAGTCTGGCCTAAGGAACAATGAATTTTTCCTAGTCTGTCATTTTTATTGTACACTTACTGAGACTGTGACAGGGAAAAGAGAGTTACATTAAATTCTGGAATTACATTAACTGAGTAAGGAGAGAAATATTACTAACATGTTTATGAGTTGTTTATGATCACACTTTGTGCCCCTGAGTAACAACTCTTTTGTAATTCTAAGGATGTTGATTACTATTGAAACACATTTAAATAGCAATGCAAATGAGATAACTTTGTTGTTAGAAAATTGTAGATAACGTAATGCTGCTCACAAAGTAAAGAAGGGAAAACAGCTGCAGTGTTGCAAATATTTGTTTATAGTGTGTGAGGAACTATCAGCTTAACTCTTGCTAAGATCACAATAATTCACATATCTACTGTCAAATTACAAAGAACAGCTTTCAGAACTTGCTTCTGCTGTACTTCTAATGTGAATCGCTACAATCTCACATCTTCATTATATGTTATTTAATTTTTGTTTTTCATGTCTGTGGCAAATATTGATAGTAATCTCAACTGTTAATTCACTAGTTTGTTAGTTCATACCCAGAGTGGGTACTGTTTGTATGAGCATACTGCTGTTTATGTACCATGTGTTCATGTTGCAATACAACAATGTGAAGGTAACATCAGAAATGTGCATTCTAAGTGCTTGTTTTATAATGTTTCTTTTTTTAATTTTTTTATCTGCACCCTTTGAATACCATTTTGCAGTGCACACCCTTGACTGGCAGTGATCCCTATCAGTGAACAACAATTCTCTTCCTAAGGTACAAAAATGACAAATTTAATTTGAAATGCCATCAGTAGTGAAATTGAGACTTTGACCAGTGAACTTTTGTCAGAACTCTGGACAGTACTGAATGAATAAATTCCACCTATCAGCTAACTCTGTCTATGGCACAAGGTGTAAGTGAAGTGAGCATAATGAAAGATGTTGCATAATACAGGGTTCAAATTCAGTTTACAAAAAATGTTTTTATCACTGGATTCAGAAGAAATATTAACACCCAGTGTTTTATATTTAATGAACAGGCTAAAGTCTGAGATAAGTGATTAATTATTATCTGTACTGCTTCTGAATTGATGTTACAATGGTGTTGTTATAAACTTACAACTTCTAATTGCTTATAATAATATGTGTCATGGATTTTGGCACACATGTCATTTTGCAAAGTGTGATAACACAGAAGTACTAACATGGGTAATGTGGACATATGTATCATATAAGCTGAAGAGCTTATCCATGCCCTGTATAAACATATATACAAATGTGTAGACTTAGCTGTACCTCAAAACAAGGTCATCACAAAAAAAAAAAAAAAACACCCTGATGGGTATCAAGCATAAATAGATTATAAAACATTAGGAAGAAACTAGTGCCCAAGAAGAAGAGGGAACTGACTCAGCAGAGGCAGGATGTCCTGCACAGCTTGAACAAACACATTATATATCTTGTAAAGTCATCTAAAGCAAATTATAAAGCTAAACTAGCATCCCTATCTAAGGTTAATCATAAGGCATTCTTTAACTACATCAGAAGTCTAAAAGGGAAGGCCCAGCTTTTTGCTGAACTAGTAGTGGACAGTACCAATCATACTGACCCTGAGGACATCACCAACCTGCTAGCAGACAGATTGAGTGCAGGCTTACCCCCCTGTCTCCATCAGACATACTCCAAAGCATGCCTGTTACCAGTCTTCTACCTAGCATCTCCAAAGATCAGGTCATAACCACACTCTCCATGGCCAAAAACACAACCTCTATGGACAAGATAACATTCCAGGCTGCCTATTAAAGAGTCTAAAACAGGACCTAGTGGAACCACTTAGCACTTTCTTCAACCACAATCGAAGTACTGGCTTTGTTTCGGCACAGTGGAAAAAAGCAAGGGTAATCCCTTGCACAAAGGGTCCATTAACTGACCCTGGGAACTATAGACCCATGAGCCTAACCAGCCTTATCTGCAAGGCCATGCAGTGAATCATCATGGACCTTATCAACAAAGACATAGGTGACCTTCAAACTCTTGACCCAACCCAATTTGACTTTATTAATGGTAGATCATGCTTATTAAACCTAGTGGACCTGTTTGAGAATGTCATAAAAGCCCTGGGTAAAGGCAGAACAGTACATGCAGCCTACCTTGACTTAGCCAAGACTTTTGAAACAATTCTCTACTCAGGTATCATTGAGAAACTCAGCCTGCTGGGAATTCACAGTATTAGAACAGATCAAGATCTATCATACACTATTGCAAATAACAAACTAAAAATGTTAGCACTGGTGGAAAAACTTAGAAGATATACAGATAAATATAAAGGAAAAGTGCAAAACAAGCAATTTATTGATGACCCAGAAAAAGTTTTATAGAGAAGTGGGAAACAAGAGAAAAGGAAATGAAAGACCACCAAAAAAGAAGAACTAGATATATTTTGGAGAAGTATTTATGAAGATCCTGTGGAACATAACAAAGAAGCTAAATGGATAGAAGAAGTAAAAGAAAGAATAAGATGTTTAAAGGTATAGGACATGAAATGGGATGAAGTAACAGCCAGAGAGATTGAAACGAAGTTAAGAAAAGCCTCTAACTGGAAAACCCCAGGCCCAGATGCTATACCTAACCTCTGCTTAAATGTATTAACATCTTTGCACAAAGCTTTAGCCATGAGTAAGGACTATTTATATGCACACCCTGAACAGACACCAACCTGGCTAACAACAGGAAAAACAATGCACCTACTTAAGAGTGAAGCTGCAAGCTACACTAAAAATTATAGAACAATAACTTTCCTTCCGACAACATATAAACTATATACTGGAAGTGATGCCGACAGAGTTTATAGTCATTTAGAAGAAAACTCAATTGTGGCAATAGAAAAAAAGGGCAATAAAGAAAGTCACATGGAGCAAAGGATCATTTGTTGTTAAATAAAGTCATAGTGGAGAACTATAAAAAGGGGAATAATCTAAGTATGGCACAGACTGACTACAAAAAATACATTTGATAGTATCCCACATTCATGGATAAAAGAGTGCTTAAAAATGTGAAAGGTACACCCTAAACTTATCGACTATATTACAGTGACCATGAAACGGTAGCAGACCACTTTGAAATTAAGTCATGATAAAGGATAAATTATTATCCAGGGATAAAATTCAAAGGGGTATATTCCAGGGTGATTCCCTGTCACCGCTGCTATTCTGCCATCCCCTTAAATGATTAAGCTGTCTACTTAAAAGCTTAGGCCATGGCTATAATTTGGCTCCTAGAAAACAACGAAGTGTAAAGACTTCTCATCTTCTCTTTGTGAATGATTTAAAATTGTATAGCTCATCAGATGAGGAACTGAAAGCACAACTGCAAGTTGTCAAAACTTTTTCATAAGATATACGAATGTTATTTGGTCTTGATAGATGTGCAAAAGCAACTTTTAAAGCAGGAAAACTGCAACACCAAGAAAACATCAGTTTGGGACAAGAATGTGATATAAAACAACTTGAGCAAGAGGGAGTGTATAAATATTTGGGAATTGATAAAGGATCAACAATAAAAAATGAACAGATTTTTAGAAGACTTAAATTAATCCTGAAAACAGAGTTGGCATCTGACAAAATTCAAGCTATAAACCAATTTGCTCTTTCTGTCCTAACTTACAGTTTTGGAGTGATTGACTGGCCCCAAAATGTGTTGGATAAACTGGACAGGAAAACAAGAAGGATGCCTCATGCTCACCAAATGATTTATAAAAATCAGTGCATAACAAGATTATATATTCCCCATTCTGAAAGAAGGGATGGGGCTCCTTGAAACTGATTACATGCATAGAGCTACAATCCTGGGACTGCACACATATCTGCTGACCTCACAGGACCAAAACAGTAAAAGTTTTGAAACATGAGGAAAATAAATCTAAGATAATGCCTCTGCTTAATCTAGCAGAAGCATATCGGCATCAAGCAGGAATGGAAATCAAACCAGAAGTAAATAGAAATCAGGCAGCAGCTGAATGTGACAAGTAAACAAAAGAAAGAATATAAGGTGAAGGACCAGATGAGAAGGCAAGAAATGCGGAAAATGTATAAATATAGTTGCAAGTATAGAAAACTTCTGGAAGAACCTCATGTTGATCAAGAATGAACGCAGGAGTGGTTAAGGAGAGGCAAATTCAAAGCAAGAGATGGCGGCTCAAGATAGTGGGCTATATACACATTGGTTTACAAAGTCCATTGAACATGTGGGAGAAACAGACAAATGGAGGTTTTGTAAAACAGAAATAGAAACAGTTGCACACCTTGTTGCTGGTTGTGACATACTAATGGCAGAAGGACTGTATATTGAAAGGCATAATATTGTGGCAAGACTGTTGGACTGGGGATTGTGCAAACACTGTAGTACTGAAGTAGTTGAAAAACACTGGAAACATAAGCCACAAAGAGTCACAGAAAATGATGAAGTCTATATCACATGGGATCACCAATTACCAGCAGTTCAAAAGATTTATTTATTATTTAGTTTACATTTGTTGACCGGGTTAGCCCATCTGAGCTGATAACCCTTATTCAGTGGAGACCCGGGGAGAAAAGCTTCACAAATTTAAATAGAAATCAAAATATTAGCATTTGTAAGTTCCATTTTTTAATTTCTACAAATTTACATAAAAAAATCAAGGACATTACCATATTTAAGTTAGAGGCAGTAGAGCATTGAGACTACTTACAGAGTTATAGTTGAGATTACACTTAGGATATGTGCAGGAAACAGTAGGCAGGTTTATCATACAGTATACAAAGTTAAAATACAGTCTAGCTGTTGCCTGTTAGAGAAAAGGCCAAATAAAAGTACAGAATGATTAGTAAGTTAATATGTCAAACAGAGCTAACACTAAACATAAATTGAACCAGTAAAAGGCAGAAAAGTAAGATTACAGTCAGTGAGGGACAGTTTATGGAGGATGAGTGCAGTAGCACTATAGATACATGTCAGAAAACCAGATATAGTGTTCCATGAAAAGACAACAAAAGTAGCATTGATCATTGAAATTACCACACCCAGTGACTACAGTGTCTTGTGTACAGTGAGACACAAAGTCATAAAATATCAGGATCTGCAGGCAGAAACAAGAGCAATGTGGAGGAGAGATACCCAGACAGTTCCAATAGTTATAGAAGCAACGGGTCTTATAAAAAAGAATCTACAATCATATTTAGATATGTTACCAATCCATGTAACCCCATACAAATTGCAGAAGGAGTCATTCCTGGGTAAATTGAGGGTGCTGCAAAGATCACTTCTGGCTGACATCAAATATTTCATGAACTTTAATTGTACTTTAACATAGCAATGGGGTCCATTCCCGACATGGTATTAGAAACCCAAAAGACTTGAAGAAATAAAAAAAATGGGAATTAAGCCATATGTTACTAGATTATTAGCCGCTGTTTGGCTTGGCAGGATAATCCACTGTTCTGCAGGTGTGATGGTCGTGTGTTCAAAATAGGGTGCAGCTGTACATTGTTGCATTGTTACCTCACAGCAAAAGGTTCTCTGGTTCAATTCTCAGCTGGGGATGCATTCTGTGTGGAGTCTGCATGTCCTCCCTGCATTTGTGTGGGTTTCCTCCAGGTGCTCTGGTTTCCTCCCATCTTACAGAGACATACATCTGGAGCATTTCTCCCCAGGCCTCTACTGAAAATTGGCTTCATTCCAAGTTGGACTTTCCTAGTAAACAAATGTTAAATAAATAAATAAAATAGATGGGTAGCCAACTGGCTCATCAACAGAATGCATCTAGTTAAAGTTGAGGAATTCCACCACTACCAGCAGGCCAGTTACCAGTGGTGTAACACAAGGATCTGTACTTGGCTCCCTACTGTTTGGCATCTATTTCTCAGATGTCCAGGCAAAAGTAGATGGCTTGTGGCCTACCAAGTCCAACAATGACTGGAAACTGTGTGCAATCACTGAGTCCCCCAATGATGTTGACATACTACAAAAAGGGCTTACACAGATAAATGATTGGTGCCTAAGCCACACAGACTTAAACTAAATGCAAAAAAAAAATGTGTTATCATCCCTTTCAGAAAAGGGGAAGTCCCTATAAATTACAATATTAACAGTACCCCCCTTAGCTTAAACCCAGTGATAAGAGATTTGGGAACACGGGTTGATAGCAACCTTGACTTCAATCACGTGTGTCCACAGTGGTAAGGAAGACATTCTATACTGCATATCTCATAAGTAAGGGCATCATATCCAGAGCTAAGAATGTTATAACTCCCCTGTGCTCATCCCTGATCAGACCACTAATAGAGTACAATGCTACCCTCTGTATGAACCTCATCAGACACCTGCAACAGCTGGAGAGTCCCAGATTTTTTTCACTAAGAAAATTCAGGGCCTTCAACACATGACCAACATGGAAAGACTGAGGACACTGTTAATATACTCTGTATCTTACAGGCTGCTGAAAGGTGACTTTTTCCTAGCCTACAGAGCAGTCTTGGACCCTGCTCTAATGGAAATGTTGCACATCCACAAGTCAAATGGGACAAGATTCACTTGCTCTAGGAATCTAAATCAAGCCTGCGACATTTACAGGACATGCTGGAGAGACACATATGTCTCACAGAGATTACCACTCCACTGGAACAAATTCTCAATTCATGTAAAACAAAGCTCCTGAATGACCCTTTTTAAATGTAATTTAGACAACTGGATGGGAGGACATAAATTTACCCCTGGGGTGTCACCTATGTCTCTCTTGGATAAAGGCAGTCAGTACTGATCATAGACTTGCACTGCACATATAGACCATACAACCTGGTCAATAAGGGAAGAAGGGTATAACATGGCTAGGCTTATAAAGGCCCTAGAGCCAATAGCCTAGTAATCTCCTATGAACATATGAACCTATATCCCCAAAGTCTTCATTATGACAGTAATATATTATGCTGTAAAGTTTTATGTCATGAGTAATTGTATGTACTGTGATAAGAATGACATGCTATTTTCTGTGTGTTCCCTTTCAGATCAATTGCCATTACAGGAAATTCTGATGATGTGTAACATAAGTGCTTTGTATATTGTGACAAGCAGATGTGAAAAGGAGAAATGTGTCATGCTAATCCTATACGTGTTGTGTACCTTGCTACATATATCCATTAAATGTGTTACTGTGTAATAAAATGTATTTTGTTTTTAAAAATCTTTTTGCATTTGTGTTCTGTTCAGTAGTGTGCAAAGACATTTCACAGCTGATGGAGAAAGTAAAACATTTAATTGGGCTGTCTTTTGTAGCACAAAATACCCTGGCTCCAGTGCCCTGCCTTAGCACTCTTGACAGTAATGAGTGCAGAAAATGCACCTCTTTGCTAACTTTCTCTGTGACACAAGGTGTAAGTGAACTGAGTTAAGATAAAAAGAACGGGTGGCGCAGCATTTGAATCCAATTCACAGATACTTTTACTGAGTGGGGGCAGAATAAGTATTGACACACATTTTGATTTATGAATATGTTGAAAAGTTAGATATTTACAGTCTTAATAATAACACGTGACATGCATAATGTGAAGTGCTGAACATTTTACATTGTGTTAGAAAAGCAGCAACAGGACATCTGGAAAACTGTCTTAGATATGACAGATTACATCAACATATCTCCCAAGTAATAATCCTGACAGACTATTTCTTTTGAAATTATGTCACTATTAATTGTATCTGCTGTGTCATAAATGATATAATGTCACCAACTGTCTGTCACCTTTCCCATCAGTTACCATTACCTAAAGTCCTGATAATGTTTGACAGAACTTAAAGTTTAGATATGGCATGGAGAAGTGAGAAAGATGAATGTGTCAATGTGATGCAGGAGCTGCTGTGGTCATTGCTAGATATAGGCCGGGATTCACTAATCCTCCATGTAAGACTAACTAAGTCTTACACGGAAACTGCAGTCTAAGAGTATGATATCAGTGCGTCATGCACATTCATGAGGGCGCGCTGACTCAACTCTAAGGCTAACACGGAGCGTGCACGAGTGCCGGGGGCATGTCAGACTGCCGAGCAGTCCAAATATTCATGCCCCTGCAAGTGCCTAAACTGCAAATGTCAACTGAAATCAGCGAGTCCGCTCAAATGTCTACATACCCAACACTACACTCCCCCACATTTTAAATCCCTGTACAAGTTTAAAATGCAAAGCTTTCCTTTTTTTTTATTATTCCTGATATAGCTGCCCGTATTTGCGCGTGTATGAACGGGTTTGCCCATTGCTTAGCTACAGTTAGCAGTGTAGACATTGAAGAGGATAATAAACTACTCATATGCAAATTAAGCCAAATAGCAATACCGTAGTGGTAGAGCCCTCACACAAAGAGGAGGCATTCCTGGTTTGAGTCCTACCACTCCCCTTCCTATTTTCTGTAGGAAATGTGTGCATAAAAAGAATTCCTGACATTTACCTTTTAGATTTCAGTAAAATGCATTGAAATGGCCTATGTGGTAGTGAACGATATTTTTATATATATATATATATATATATATATATATAAGAAGGTGGAATGGTCATGCATACTGATAAATGCATAAGTAACGTATCTTAAGCAATGTGAAGCACTGCTAAGCAAAGTCCACTAGTATTAAGCACAGTGAAGTATAATTGCTCATAGCTTAGCACTGCTTTAACTAGTGCAATAGTTTTGCGCGGAGCTGTGCATCGTGCCAACTAGCACAAACACAACATGTTTGCGCAGAGCTGCGCACCACGCTAACTAGCGCAACGTTGGGCGACGTCGGCCAGTGTAGAGCAACTACTTATAGCTTAGCACTGCTTTAACTAGCACAATAGTTTTACGTGGAGCTGCGCACCACGCTAACTAGAGCAACATTGGGCAACATCTGGCAATGTCGGGCAGCGTAGAGCAACATAGAGCAATGTCGAGCAACATTGGGTAATGTTGGGCAAAGCTGAGCAAAGTCAGCTAAACACAGCCACACATCCTATCCGGTCTGGCCAGTAGTAAAATAAAAAGCAAAGACAGGCCTCGAACCAGGGATACTGTGCACCATAATCACAGTACTAAACCTCTAAGCCATGACAGCTTTAAATATGGATGCATTTCCAACACACTCATATATATCAGTGGAAGTTTACCCATTGCTAAGCAGGTTTGCTCTTAGCTGAGATTTTTCAAAACCGTCCAATCACAAATAAGTGCGGGAAATGAGGCATATTTAAGCTCCATAGGTGGGAATAATTGCCATAACTGGTTGTAGCTCCCATCTGCAGACAGTATGGCCGGTGTTGGAGAGGGCTCTCATTTTCGAGCGCAACGGTGGGGCATTGAGGAGTCAAAATGTGTGGTTTGGCTCCTCGTCCATCATCATGATGCAAGACTCCTGCAGGGCCAGTTTCAGGGTACTGAGTACAAAGCGGAAGCCTGGAACCATTTAGCACATGACCTCACCAGTGCCACAGGCGTCCCTCATACTGGTGAGCAGGTCAGACACCACTACACAGACCTGAAGAGATGCAAGGAGGACCGACTGAACCAGTGGTTGCAGGAGGCCCGTGGAATGGAAAATGCCCCACTACTGAGTATGTAGCCATGGAATGAAGTATGTAAGAATTGCTATTGTAGTCTATATTATGGATAGGTATGTCTCAATATCCTTTCATTTACTTCACAGCTGCAGGTGTTCATGCTGCGAATCAGCAAGCCTATGCAGATAGGCTGCTAAGGCTGCGCTACCAGGCAGGTTAGTATTTATTCTGCATGTGTGGTCATATAAAAGAAGTGAGAGAGCCTGAAAAAGAGTGTTGTAACCCATTAATAAAGGTATAAAAAGTGTGGAATAACTTCTCTGCATGTACTGTTATATAAAATAAGTGAGACAGCGTGAAAAGTTGTTGTAATCCATTAATAAAGGTATAATATGTCTTGAATAAAAGACCTCTGCATGCACTGATATATCAAATAAATGAGAGGCCACTAGAAAAGTGTGTAATGTAATTAATAAAGGTATAATTCCTGGAGTGTGTCCATGTCACTTTCTTCGACATGTTGTTGTACCTTTGCATTATAGAAATAGTACTGTTGTATTAAGTGCAGACAACCCACACATGGGTAGGCCCATATAAAGTGGATGAAGGGAGTACCAGTAGCTGTTAAGCATATATACATTCCTCAACTGTCGGTTAATGGCTGGCATGTACAGGTTAATCTGGCACATGAGTAGCTTGTTATTGTGTTCCCCAGAAATGTCAGTATGCTGCTAGAAATATAGGGGACTTTTAACATATACCTGATAATGTTACCTGAACACATCCAGATATATATATACATAAATATAAATGAAAAATATAAATATGTAGCAATAACATCTGCATCCAGGACAGTTTGTATGTCAGATACAGGTCAGGTATATCAAGAACTAGCAAAACCCATTTCACAATTTAATGGACATTGCCTAGTGTAATAATACATGTAGGGGATATTTAACGGCAGTCAATAGGAATGTAGTGTAAACTATAAGTATATATAAGTTGTCAATGGAGGTATCTTTTTACACCCTACTGAATGTGCATTAACAATGCAGTTCCACACCTCAATGGGTATGTCTAATCTCATAACATTTGTTGGGACACATGTCCTATTGGTTTATAAATATCTGCATTTACTTCGATGCATGTGCCCTGTTCACATATCATAATCTTGGTGGCCTGTTGCCACCAATCAATCCTGCATGCTGTTGAAATGTCCACTGTTGTTCTATATATGCATGTGTTTTGCTTTCTGTTCAACTGTTGGAACTCTGGTGTGTTGGGTTAATGGGAAAACTACTGTATGCTGTTACAACTAAATTGGAATGCTGTTGGCTATTACTAACCCATATTGTCATTAAATCCTCCTAAACATAGAATGTATGGGAAGGCCGGTCCCAGCGGACCCACCTGTCCCACCTCAGCTGGCGATGGCACCTTGCACCAGCAGTTCCAGCAGTGCCTGGACCTCCTCCTCCGTTGGTCCTGTGCCAGCTTTGGGTAGAAGCACTGCAGGGGATGGGGCTCGTCCCCCCCCATGCAAGCGTGGCCGGAGGAGGGCCACCTATCACCCTCCGAACGGTCCAGGCTGTGGTGCGTAGGGAGATCGAGCGTTCAGTCACTGATCCTCTACGCCAGCTCGAGGCAAGAGTGGCGCGAATCATGGGTGAGCCTGCCCCTCCTACGCAGTCCCCAGCACAGCCACCCTCTGGGCTGTGAAGGTACAGTGGTGATTGCTCATGGGTGGGGATCTCAGTTCCACTGTTGCCATCTGTGGGCTCATGGGCTTGCGATTTCACAACACCTTTCCCCATCAATGGTGTTCATCCACCCCATGTGTCATACTCCACCCCTGTATGCGTCTTGTTTGTCTTCTCTGTTTACTTCCCCAACCTACCTCCCAAAATATACCTACTTCCCCTACCCCACATTCCACTCTCACCTAAAAAAAAAGGGCAATCTGCTACCACAAAAAAATTATGCCCCATACATAGCTGCCCATTTTGCACACATGTCCGCTGGACACATAAACTGAAATTTAATTGGCAGTACAAAATACTTCGTTGTCCTCACCCCTCTCTCAGGGATGGAAGGTTTCAAATTTCCCTTCAGATTACTAGTATATGCACAGCTGTTGCTGTCAAAGAAATGGGCCACTATGGACCTTCCCTACACCTGTCCTGCACATCCTGATCTGTTTTCCCTACTGTCTTTCCCTCTTTGTGCCCCTTTTTTCACCACTTTCCTATCTCCCCATTTTCTTTTCTTTCAAAGAAATGAGCGCGGGGGTTAGCGGGAGTAAGCAGTTTTAAGCAGTGGTCAGCAGGTTTGCGTGAGTGTGCGCCTGTGTGCGCTTAGCTAATTATTGCTAAGCATCACGCAAACCCACGCAAACCCGCTTACAACTGCTTAAAAGTGCCTTAGTCACTCTGTATGTCAGGGCCCTTGTTCTGCTCAGCAGCAAAATAAAATACCTCTGTCAGTCTCGAACCCCTGACCTTGTACACACTAGACTGCATAAGTACCTCTGAGCCATGGTAAACATACAACAAATTGGTGCTGAAATTAATATATCATGCATCAGAATGAGTGAATGTAAAGGACTAATAGGAATGCTATAGCACAAATCCTGTTCTGTGGATCTTTACCAGCAGCTCTTGTGAAATTGCATTACATGACTGTGAAAAGAGAACCAGCCATTCTAGCAGGAAATAATGTTACAGCAGCACTTTACAACCCTCACATAGTATTACAGCATGACAAACACTAGCATATCTGATTAGGGCAGAGGCCATACTTCCCAACTGTGACTAATTTTCAGGCATGTCCCTGATTCCGAGACAGGTTTTAGCTGTGTCCCTCTGAATTCCACTGAAAGCTACTGAAGTTAGGCAGAAAGGTGGTGAATTACACTTAATGAATAATGACAAAAAGTAAGAGTTAGACACCACTTGTACTTCAGGAAATGTGTATTAATCCATATGCTCTGGTTCTCTCAAAGTCTCAACCTAATGTTTCTAATATTGTAAAGGTGTACCTCACTTTGACCTACTTTATCCTGAGTCTGTTCAAATATGTACCTGAGTGTTTGAGAGGCCTGGCACAGGCAGAAACACACAGGCATATCAGCTATTCTGCTGTTACACGCTGTGAAAATAGCTTTAGAAGGAGTTCCAGAAGCATACCCTTATGTAGGAGTACAACACTGAAATACCAAGTGATGTTGCCATGTACTGGTAGCAACCAACTGTGACAATGCCATTGTTCCAGTGCTGAAAAGACCAGTATGGTGCACAAAGAATAACAGGCTAACCTCTGACTACCATCTGGATAGGTCCACAGTTGGGTGCTACGCAGACAGACTACTTGCCTTGGTAAACTAACAAGTACACAGCAACCCTTTAAGTCCAGCAAGATAAAGTTCACACATTAATACATAATGCTCTCTGTCCTACTGCACCCCTACCCAAATGTACTATAAACCTGTGTGTTCAGGGTCTACCAAGGATGTAGGCAGGCATACTCAGTACAGAAATTTGTGCAGTTTTCTTGAGCAGCCTGTGCTAATGTCAACACTAAAAAAGCACAAACTGTTCAAAAGTGAGTGAATAAATATTCACAGTATAGCAGTTCACAAACAGTTCATGTGCCAAATGAATACATCTCAATAACTACTTTTGTACGGCAGTTAATTGTATAAGTAGAAAAGAAACTACATACTCCCATGCATCTTGTGTTAGCATATGTAGGGGTGAGTACAATTCTACACTGACAACTGTGTAGTGGAAGTGGAAACATTCAGGTCTGAGTACAACAATTATATTACTGGCTACACTCCTAGCTTCAGATATAACAACTATACCAACCTTCTGACTTACACAATGGTGTCCACAGCAAACAAGCATCGGCCCCACTCTGGAAAGCTGAAAGAGCTATGCCTATCTGACATGGCAATTTATAACATTGGGTTTCTATGACTGAGTACTGAAATTACCACACAGCAGGCTGCATGCAATTACCAAATGGTGGCCACCAATTGGTGCAGAGGCCATCACATGCACATGTGCAGATACCTATAAAATCAGGCTGTACCTGTTGGCCACACATGCAATCATCCCATTGCAGACGGTGAGCAAGAGAGAGAGACACAGAGACAGAGACAGAGAGAGAGAGACTCACACCCCCACCCACACCAGTGGAAAAAAAAATAATAAACTAATAAAAAAAAAAAACAAATAAAACATAAAAAAAAAATAATTACATTAAGCCAAAGATACAGCTAACTGAAAACTACGAACTCATACAAAGGAAAGGTATGTAACAGATATGTATTTACTGGCATGTAGTAGATGTATTTGAAGACCACTCTACATACTTTGAAACATCAATATGTGGCAGCAGTACGTATTTATGCACAGATGCCCTGCATAACTACTGCCATGGACAAATCAGTGTGTAGCTGTGTGCAGTGGGACATTACTGTGATATATGTAGCTCAGCATTAAATGTCAAACATCTGAACCATGTTATCTGTGTTCTGTACAGTGTCTGTTTGGGGGAGTAGCACATACAGCTATATAACCATGGATGTGACAGAGTAACAAATGCATGATAGTCATATTAACGTGTAGTTTGGCATTGTCAACAGCTGTACCAGGCTAGTATGGTAATTTAGCATTTGCAGATATATATACACCATCTAATATTACTGTGTGCTCACATGTGACACCTGTTCATGTTGCAGCAAGGCCCGACAGGCCAGCCATGAGGTACGTGGACTTACAACAATGTGGTCCTTGTGTGTGTATGGCACACACATACTGAGAGATCTGTCTGTGTCAGATATATTAGCATCTGTACATGTGCATAGAGCAAGGGACATACTGCAACTGTTTGTGAAAGGTGGCTATATATATGTTATTGAAGGTTGTTATGTGCATATTTCTATATAGGTTGTAGTGTGTGGCAAACCAGACAGCATACAGTGCTGGTATATGACATGTGGTGGTTGAACGCTGTGGGTATGATTCGTCAGGTTTGCAGTGTTGCAGCCAGTGAGGCCTGCTAAAGCTACATTGGCTGAGAACACCTTCAATGCATTCTGCACAACACTGTGCAATATTATGACATAACTGTATACCTCACAACCTTCCCATACTCAATATTCCCACCATAAAAGGTGGACTGTATATGTGGCTATATGTATATCAATATGTACACCAATGAATGTTTATATGTATGTGTGTATATATACATATATATATATATATATATATATATATATATATATATATATATAGAGAGAGAGAGAGAAAGAGTGAGAGAGAGAGACACACAGGGTCATATTTACTGCAACAGATACCTGGTGACAAAGCCATGGACTCAAGCTCAATGTTGACACTGCATTGGCATCCCTCCTTGCAAAAATTCAGTACCCATTAACTACCACATAGTTGGTAGTCTACTTAACACTAAAGGTGTGATAAAATACCATGGGACACAGGTGGACAGTAGTCTCCCCTTTGATTGTCACATTGCCACACTAGTCATGTAATCTGTCTACGTGGCACACGTAATCACAAAAGGTGTGTCATCCAGTGAAGTACAGGTCAGTGTTCCCCCCTACTCCACACACATAAAACCCATTATAGAGTACAATGCCCCATGTGATATGTACCTCACAAGACATCTAGAGCAACTGGAAAGGACACAGACATACCTCACAAAGAGTAATACCAGCCTCAAACAGATGCCCTATGCAGACCGTCCCACAAAACCACAACTAGACTGTGTCACATACTGTCTACCCAGAGGTGACCTCTACCTAACATGCAAAACTATGTGAAACCCAGAGCTGTTGGACATGCTCCACGTAAACAGATCACAATTGCTATGAGCTACATGCTCTAGGGACCTAAACCTTGTCACCTCAATAAACAGCACATGCTGGAAGGATAGATCCCTATCTCAGAGACATCCCATACTCACGAACAAACCACCTATCAATAGCAAACAAAGCTCCTAATTAGCAGTCGTCATATATAAACCTGATGATTGTATGCAAGATAGGAAATACACCCCGGGAATCACCTCTGTGGCTCTGCTTAATGGGCCACGTGAAATTAAATTACCTGTGTGTCAAAGGCCAGGGTAGCGTATGGCTAGACATTTATAGGTCCTAGGGCCAATAGCCTATAACCTACCTACGAACCGATACACACCCACATGTACTTGTTGCAATAATTGCTTTGTGAGGTTGACTGAGTGTGATGGTGAATGTGTTGGTGAATGTGTCAGAGCTCTGTATATGTGTGATAGCTAAGTGGGAAACTGTTTCTGTCATGGTATTTAGTGTCCTAGCTCTGATCCCAGCAAAAGATGAGTATGCTATTGCTAGGCACAAAAAGCAGTATGGCAGATGGTCTGATGTAGTCTGTTGGTGTCGACTGGGGTGTCCCATTGTAGGCTACAGCAGTACATGTATGCTTATTGAGTGTTACTGCTGGTGAATCCAACCCCTGAATGAACTGTAGTACTACCTGAAGCTGTATGCCTAAACAGCACAGTATGTTGTATGTACACATGTCCTGGAACCACTGTTTTGTTTGCTCCCCATAGTCCTCACAGATGACATACCTCAGGCATAAGGTCTTGTGACTACTGACACACAGTACTGTATGGTACACAGGTAAAGGTCATGTGGGTTGCCATACCTTTGTGTCTGGTATGTATGTCTGATGTGTGTGTGTGTATGCCTGTACCATGGCCTCGACCATATGTGTGTTGCAGGATATAGGTGTGTATCTAGCAACATGTATAGTGTAGTACAGCAGTATGCCACCTATATTGACGAATGAGCACATATGTTAGGCAGGGGGTTGCCATCAATGACTAGTGTGGTATACTGGTAATACTGTGACTGGACTTTACAATCATTGCAATGGATTACATGTTACGTTATGCATTAGCTTGATATATACCCCCTGTGGCTAGGTGGTGCATTGTGTCGCATACAGTGTGCCATGTACTGTTGTATAGTCTTACATACTGGTTTATCTTTGTTGCTGTGTAAAACATAGTTTGATATATAGAGTGTGCCAGGCACTGTCAGGCAGTTGTGGATTGAGCACTGATATGTGGTATTGAAAGTGTGTATCCTTTGACAGCCAATAGGTTGCTATATATGGCAGTTAAATGATATCTGTACTTTAGAATGTTAAGTGTGCCACTTGACTTGCTCACACATATTGTTTCATTGTCTTCCAGGGTCATGGCCTACCATCGTAATCCCTCAAACAGCCCAGCAGAGGAGGAAGTTATAACAGACACCATGGTTCAGCACTACGCCATGCTGTTCTCAAGAACCAGCCAGGACCAGCATGAGCGGACTGCACTGTGGCAAGATCTTGTCCATAGGGTACATGACATAGGCATGCATAACCAGACATATGAGCAGGTACGCCATCACTGCAGTGATTTAATTAGACATGTCCGGCAGCATGCGTCTGATATCCATAGACAACAGCTTGCCAAAGGTGGTGGGGTAGCCATCCCCCCCCCCACCAGAGTGGAAGAGCTGCTCCTGGCCAACAACAGCAACAACAACAACTAACATGCATCATCATGGAGACCGGAGCCACCCAGAAAGTTGACATGGAGCGTGCAGGTAACATGGCATAGCTGTACACTACTGTTACCTCTATTGGTAGATAATGCTTATGTGATATGTGTAGTGTGTAGTTACAAGATGTGGTGCCTAGTGTTGTGCAATAATAATAATTTGGTATGTAATACGCAGGCCTGTGACTGTCAACAGTCGTACTACTGTAAGATTGCAAACACACAGTAGCAATTCCACAGTTGCTGCCACTGACAAACTGTCTCATATTATTGTAGGTCCCTCTGGTGTGACAGCAAGGCAGCAGACTCATACTGGTGAGTGTGTTCTACATTTAACATTGCTAATTAAATGTGCATGTCATAGGTGAGGTGTAGGCCATGTACACGTCACACACCAGCACATAATGCATGCTGTGCATGTTTGCTGTGAGACTTTGCACATCTCAGTAACATGAGTAGCTGACTCAAACACATGCAATACACAGAGCATCCCACACAATTGTGGCAACACTGTAGTGGACATTGGATAGGCAGAGTCGATACACATGCATACAACACACACAACTGTGTCATACGCAGTACACATTAACATGCTACACATGGCATATTCAGACACCCGCTGTAAGGTCACACTTCAGTATCCCAAATGTCATCCACACAGCATACATAATATACCTGAGGGGTAGAGTCCTCTCATGTGGCTGTGTGACACTCTTCAACACATAAGGAAGGTTTGTGGCATGCACTGTGGTGGCAGGACAGGTAGCTTTCATCCTTCTAAGTTGGGAACTGCTGATTGAGAGCCCAGTGTCTGTTATTCTTAAAGTGTATTAGTTCTGGTTTAAGCACTTGGGCTTCAGGCCAGTTATTTTACATTAAGAAGGTTCGTGGTCTGCACTCTTGTGGGAGAAGAGGCTGGACTCTGCCCTTCTGAGCTGTGAATTTCTGGTTAAAGGTTTATAGTGCCTGAATATTTGAACTGTATCTTACTGAAATTGGTACACCTTGTTTGCTGTAGCATAGACTGGATCCAGGCCTGCTGTATCTAGCTTTGTTTATATACTTGTTGTTTGTTTGCTTGTTATTTCCCTGGAACGCTAGTTCCACCTAATACGCAGCTTCTCAGCGCTTCTGTGGATCACTAGTGATATCTGCATTGCTTACTGTACTTATTTCCTTGTTTCACTTGAAAGAAAGTTACTGTTTGTCGTTTTTGCATTTAAGTTACCTGTAAAACATTGCACTTAAGTTACCTGGCACTTGCTCACTAAAGCAATTATATCAGCACTAAAAATTAAAAGCACTACACCCTCACTCCCCACTGGCCCTTGTTTTCAATTATTAAGGAATTCCCACTATTATTCTAACATGTCCAAAGGTCAGTTGTCAATCTCCTCTCCAGTCCAGCTGGTGAATCTGGGAATCTTGAGGCAATGTTACAACTGCCTCATGTACACAGACAACCCTCTCCTCCTCCCAGCAAATACCAACACATGTGAGAGATGCAACCATATAGCCAAACTGGAGGCTAAGCTCTCCCAACTCAGTACTGGCATAACCAGTCAGGAGGAGAAGGAAACCACACTCACTACAATTCCAGTCTCACATAGACCTACCATGACAGCAAACCAAACACATAATCACACAAAAACATACTCGGAGGCTCTAAATAAAGATATGCCTAAGCAGCAGTGTCCTCCAAAGCAGACACCCAAGCAACCACTACCCCAAAACAAAACACATGCAGCACATACCTCACAAAGCCAGTGTGCCAAACAGTCACAGCCCTTAAGACTAAACAACACACCTGATACACTTGTAATAGGTGACTCTATCATCAGGCACACTGACGTCCCGCTCACCAGGCTGAACACGGAGAAGGTCACGGTGAGCAGCGTGTCGGGTGCTAGGATCCGCCACATAACACAAGCACTCAGGTCACTCCAAAGCAAGTACAAATATGACTCAGTCATTGTCCATGCTGGTGTGAATGACCTGAGACGTACCTCCCTGGACTACATGAAAAGAGACATAAAGGAGCTCTCTGAGCATATAGCCCAGGCCGGTATGACCCTGACCTTGAGTAGCATCTTACCCTCACCAAGAATGATGCCACAATATGAAGACAAGATGATCAATTTCAACAACTGGCTTAAGTACTGGTGTCATTCAAAGGGGATCCAATGCCTGTCAGCTTGGGATGATATGCTCGACAAGCCACAATGCTTCGCTAAGGATGGCTTGCACCTGTCACCCCTGGGCTTTCGGATATTGGCAAAGGCTCTTGCTACCCCCATAGTGCCTTTTTTAGGCAAGGCTCAAAAGACAAACTCACCTGAATAGATATCACAAGGGATAAGAAACTAAGAGTAATGCTACTCAGTGCCAGAAGTCTAAACCTCAAGATGCACACACTCGAAACTCTCCTTAGAATGGAGAACATCGATATCTGTGCAGTAACAGAAACCTGGTTCAGGGCTCCTGAGAGCACCCCAGCACTACCAGGTTCTACCTCATACCATGCTTTTCGGCCCCAAAACTTGGACCGAACCACAAAAGGAGGTGGAGTATCGATATTCATCAAAGATACCCACACCTCCAGGTTGGTGGCAAAGCACGAAGCATCAGAGACTATCCATGTGCAACTAACAGTGGGTAAAACTGCCTTCCAGTTTATAGCCTGCTACAGACCACCCTCCCAAACCCAGGAACCCCACTCGGCCTTCCTGAGAACAGTGGAAAATATGAAGGTCTCTCCAAACACCATTATATTGGGCTTACTTCAACTACCCAAACATAGACTGGGAGCATTACTCTAGCTCCAACACCCTAGCCCAAAGGTTCCTTGAATTTATAAACTCAAATGCTATGGAACAACTTGTTACCACTCCCACAAGAGGGGAAACATACTGGACCTGATCATCACCAACATGGGGACTCTATGCTCCAGACCAGAAGTGTATCCCTCACTGGTAAGATCAGACCATAAACTAATCTCACTGGATATTCACATCCCGACCCCACCCCCTGCCCTGAAAACCACAGTGAAAAACTTCTCTAAAGCAAATTTCACTCCTCGAAACTGAGGTGGGATCCTTCAAGGCCCCCGGGCCTGTGGAAAATATGGCCCAGACCGCAGAATCCTTTATAAACGCATTCTATGAACACCTTCAGGAATGCATGGATCATGCAATCCCGAATAAAACCA
Source organism: Protopterus annectens (assembly GCF_019279795.1). Lineage (NCBI taxonomy): Eukaryota > Metazoa > Chordata > Ceratodontiformes > Protopteridae > Protopterus > Protopterus annectens. Next base: position 747,257,058 of record NC_056734.1, on the reverse strand, counting down.
AGACCCAATCCTCCAAAGGCAGATGTCCTGTCTGGTGGACCCCAGCCATAAACAAACTATACAATAGAAAGAGTAAGCTACTAAATGATAGAGCAAAATCCCAAAAAGGGAAGGCATCACTGATCAGTATTAGCAAAAAACTACGGGCATGCATAAAATTGTCTAAGGCCAGCTTCGAGAGAAAAATTGCACAGGACACTAAGGATAATCACAAGGCTTTCTTTAGTTATGTTAGGAACCTAGGTGGTAATTCCCAGATATGCCCAGAACTAGTCCAAAATGACAAAAAATACACTGAACCCACAGACATTGCCAACATCCTAGCTGACAGGTTCAGCGCAAACGTCTCACCCCCCTCCCCACCAAAAGGGCAAATATCTATCCCAGCAGAGTGCTGCCCCCCTGACATCTCAGATGCTCAGGTAAGAGCCACCCTCTCCAAAGCAAAAAACACAGCATCAATGGTACCAGACGGTGTCCGGGGCTGCGTTCTACATGAACTCCAAGAAGAGCTAAACCCAAACATAAAACTACTGTTCAATCTCAGCCTTACTACAGGATATGTGCCCAAAGAGTGGCATACAGCAACAGTGGTCCCTCTCCATAAAGGTGGTGCCTCAACGGATCCTGGAAACTATCGCCCCATAAGCCTGACTAGCTTGGTCAGCAAAGCTATGGAAAGGATCATGATGGACCTCATAAATAAAGATATTAGGGACCTACAGACACTGGATCCTACCCAGTTTGGCTTTGTTAAGGGCAGATCCTGCCTCTTAAACCTGGTTGATTTCTTTGAAACTGTCACCAAGGCCATTGACGAGGGGATGGTGGTCCACACAGCCTACCTGGGCCTCGCAAAAGCCTTCGATACAATACCCCACTCGGGCATTATCGATAAGCTCACCAGCTTAAATATAAACCCCTATGTCACTAGATGGATTGCAAACTGGCTCAAGGACAGAACCCACATGGTTAGAATTGCTGGAGCCATGTCAGACTCCAAACCAGTTACAAGTGGTGTCCCACAAGGCTCAGTCCTGGGACCTCTTGTTCGGTATATATTTCTCGGAGGTACAGGCCAACACAGAAGGACTGTGGCTGACCAAGTTCGCAGATGACTGCAAACTGGGTGCCATAATCGACTCTCCAGCCAACACAAGCATCCTCCAAAAGGGCCTCATAGAAACAGACAACTGGTGCCAGAGCCATGGCCTCAAGCTAAATGCCAAAAGTGTATAGTCATCCCCTTTGGCAAAACAAAGTGCCCACAAATTACCACATAGGTGGAAATCCATTAAGTACAGAAGAAGTAATTAGGACCTGGGGACCCAAGTTGATAGCAATCTCTCATTTGACAACCACGGCCAAAGTGGTTAGAAAAACATTTTATATAGCCCACCTAATCATGAAGGATTCACATCTAGATCAGGGAGGTCATCGTGCCTCTTTACTCATCCCTCATCAGGCCCATAATTGAGTACAATGCCCCTTTTGGGATGTACCTTACCAGACACCTGCAGCAACTGGAAAGACCCCAAAAGTACCTCACCAAGAGGATCAAAGGGCTCAAACAGATGCCATATGCTGCCCGGTTAAAGAAACTCCAGCTCTACTCAGTGGCATACCGCCTGTTCAGAGGTGATCTGTGCCTGACATATAAAGCCATGTCCAACCCGAAATTAATGGACATGCTGCACCTCAGAAAATCCAAATCCCATCGAGCTACGCCGAGAGACTTGAACCTCAGCACTGAAATAAATAGGACATGCTGGAGGGACAGATTCATAACCCAGAGGCTCCCTTCACTCTGGAATAAAATCCCAGTCCAGGTTAGGCAGAGTCCCTCATTAACTCTTTTCAAGAGGAATCTTGATGAGTGGATGGGAGATCTTAGGTTTACCCCGGGTATCACTTCTGTGTCACTGTTAGACAGAGGCACAGTATACTAACCTCGAAAAAGGGCATAGCAAAATAAATTTAAAATGGGTGGCGAAAGCCAAACACATTCTGGCTAGGCTAATAAATGCCCTAGGGCAGATAGCCTAGTATGAACCTATAACACATTCATGTTGGGCAATGCCCCCTATTGGGCACCTTACGAACCCGTGTAACAACTGGCCATGAAATGGTTAATGTAGCCATGGTACTGCAGTTCAGGTACAGCATGCTATGTGCTGGTCTGGCACACATTAGTAGCCTTGAGTGACCACATGATGCCTCATGATGATGTCTCATTGTACTACACCACATCCAGTTACAGTGGCCACAGTACTACACATATCATTAATTGCTATGCACCTCAATGTTGTGTGTGTGCAAACATATGCACCTATACACAATATGCATAGCAATCACCATTTTTACAAAGTGACACACATGTCTTGTAATACTATTGAGTGTATAGGTCACATGACACACATTGTGCATGTGTGATGTTTAATGTTGCAGTTGTGTGGCAGCATGCCATGTCATGAATGACACTGGCAAGTCCACAATATGTCCTACACTCACCATAACCACTGTACATTGGCTATGTTGAGCAATGGTATTACATCAGGTATACATACACCACTCATCCTGTGTGTATACATAGCATGCATGTGCTAAACCTGTGTCCACAATTATCACAGATGCTCTAATCAGAAATGGATATCTATGTGACACACTGATGCACATCCAGCCATGGTATGTATACCTGTGAGTGATGGTGCACAGGACATTGCAGAGCTGTTAATACTTGCACAGCAATGTTGTGTCCATGTACACATTGCATTCCAGGGTGAGGCCAATCACTGAACAAAACACACATGCATCAAAGCCATGCAAACTGTTATTCGCAAGGGCTGTCTACACTCACACTGTATGCTGTTGAGCAACACATGTCCTGCATGCTGTCACATTTGATATAAATGTTTGGCTTGTGATACTGTACCCCACCATCACACACTATTGAGTATGTTCTGTATTGCTGGTGGTGTGTGTGTGTGTGTGTGTGTGTGTGTGTGTGTGTCTGTTGTAGTGAGGAGTGTATTTGTGTGCATGTGTTCATGTGTGCATGTGTTCATGCATGCATGTGTGCATGTGTGCATGTGTGCATATGTTCATGTGTGCATGTGTGCATGTGTTCATGTGTTCATGTGTGCATGTGTGCATGTGTGCATGTGTTCATGTGTGCATGTGTGCATGCGTGCATGTGTTCATGTGTGCATGTGTTCAGACATCATGTACAGGTCGTAAAGTGTGTTTCCTGTCTCCCTCTCACAGGTGCTGATTTTGGGCTGGGTCATTGCAGCAGGGAAACTGATGTCACTGAACATGATAGTGATAATGATGATATGTGTGTTGAGGCACAGGCATGTTTGCCAGGGTCTGTCGTTTGGCCAACAATTGACAGTACACAAGTGTCCACCCCATCCATGCACACAGTCATACTGCCAATACATCCATCACCAATGCCCTTAGCTGAGGGACAGTGTACAGCCGGCATTGGCCAGGACAGTGTGGTATCTATGGCACATGCATCCCAACACAGCAGCCATACCCAGATGTCTGGAAGGGTACCACATAGGCAGATGTCCGGGGGTTCTCGTCAGAGCACTGCTGCCATCATGCCACTGGCAGATGTGCCACAGGTCTTATAACCTCATGTATGTTCCAGGCTGTCATGGAGGCATAGGCACGTATGGAACGGTACACCAGACAGGGACTAAGGGCACAGAGGGAACATAACACTGCCATAAGTGACAGTATCCATGACCTAGCAGGTGCCATCCGTCATTACACTGAGGTCACTGATAGACGTTGGGGTGAGACATTAGATGTCCTCCGCAATGTCATGTCCATGTGTCAGGACAGTGCGGGATGATTGAGTCATCGACGTGGATGTATGCCAGCAAAATCAGCAGCTGGTAGTCGCCGCGGATGTCCCTCAAGTCACAGCCAAATAACAGTCCCACAAATACCCATATATGGCAGCCACATGGTGGAACTGTGTGCATGCAGACACACACACACACACACACACACACACACACACACACACACACACACACACACACACACACACACACACACACAGACACACACACAGACACACACACATACATGTTGATTGTATGGCTCACTGTAGGCCTCTGACAAACCAACAAAACACCCTGTGCATATGATGAATCCTGTGCCACCTCCTGTCATCTGTAACATCGATGCAGGAACAGGCTACCATGGTGCTGATGCACAGGGTTACTTTATAGCAGTATAGCAATGTTAGCATGTTCCAAAATAACTATGAAGAAAATAGAATAGAATATTATTTAATAAATACATATTAATAAATAAATATTTTTATTATTTTAGTTTTAAAATTTGTTGTACACAGCTTATTGGTTCAAAAATAGACCGCTTTCTTGATCAAACACTATGCGTTAGTATTTGGCTGATAATTTTATGGTTTATTATTAATTTATTTATTATTTTTTAATTTGAAAATTAAAGCATTTTTTAATATAATAATACATTTCAGGTATTAAAATTAACAGGTCTTAATTCACTAATTTTTGATTTTAGTGGGTATTCATACATCTTGTCAACTTTATAAATTTAAATATTTCTGTCACTTTAAGAAAAAGTAATACTGGTTTGAATTTTGGCGGGTCTTATAGCGAAGGCTTGCTATTTAAACAAGTTTGTATCAAATGATTAATGTTTGCCAGTTTATTTGAAGAAGTCTAACCATCGAGTTAGACGAAAAGCGTTGGACAAGTTTGTAACGTTTAAATTTATATTTAAGAGCGTGGAGCAGCGATTGCCTGAGCATTTTTTTCTTTCTTAATGTTAGCATGTTGTCAGCAGTAGAGTGTAATGATATGCATGAAGGTGTAGCTGAGCAGGCATGATGCATGTAAGCTATGATTGTCAATGTAGTAATGTTTACACCAGTGTTAGTTCCAATAGTGTATTGTCTGCCCACGTGCCACTTGGTTGATGTGTGTAGTATTGGCAGCATGTGTTAGAGAGTGGACAGTATGTGTGGGATGTGTGTGGCACAGATTTGCAGGTGTACATTTGTGAACATGGTGGAGGTGCACTGTCTGCATGTACTTGCATAGTGGATACATGGGCAGGGTGACATGCCCTGTATTACACAGTAACACTCCATAGTCTCGATTGGTGGCCAGTATGCATTGTACTACACACATTTCGGAACTTGACTACACATGTGTGTATGACATGGTTTGACACTGTTCTGTGGGTGATACTGTTACTATCTGTCATTGTTTTGCATTCTGGTAGTATATACAACTTCAACAGCCTGACCATAACCAATCATTAGATGATGTCTTGACAACTGACACACAGATGTAGGACATACAGTAACATTTGGACACTTCAGGGGCTATACTATGCCAGTAACCAGTGGTATTCACCTGCACCCATTACTCAGACCACTCCTGTCTGGCATATAGCTCTCTTAGGTACAAGCAATCACAGTAGGGATATGCCCGTCCACGTGTGGTAATGCATACTGTGGCCTATAATGCATTCTCCAGATAACACACACATCCTACTCAAGGATATCATACAGACAGATCCCTGTTGTCAAACCCATGCTGTAAAGCTATAAGCCAACCAAAGCATAGTCATCCACCTTTATGGAACATAGTATCCCCACAGTACCACATAGGTAGTAGCCACCAACATGAAGAACAGGTACCAATGTGTACATGCAATCAAGTGGTACGTCATCTCTCCTTTGATAATCACATTTCCAATGGTATGTTTAAATCCCTCGGTGGATCACATAAGCAATAAGGGGTTTGCATGCATATCCACAAAGGTTGTTGTATACCTATAATGAATAGCCGTCATTGATAGACCCTGCTGCGTTTGAACAGGTCTGACATCTACCTCGGCCATAAACCCTCACTCACACAATTCTATAGAAACCGTAATGAGTGTGTGTTACACAGTTGACCTAGGCCAGGGATCACTGCAGTGGCTGGCCTTGTCACAAGCATACAGATGTGAACTAAGGTCTGGAAAGCAGCAGCACACTCTTGAGAAGATGACAGATGTGTACTTGGCGAAAGCAGGGTTCCCACAGATGCAATAATTGAGGTCAGATGTACGTATATGTATTTACCACACAGCTACCTCACATGTGCAATGCATGTTCTGGTGTCATACAGTAGTGAAAGCAAAATCCAAAACCCATTGACCAACAGTGTCACACACATAGAGCACACACACACACACACACACACACACACACACACACACACACACACACACACTCACCAAGTGCAGGATTCAAACCCCTACCTAACTACTGCATGATATGAGAGGAGTACGTATTAACATGACACGCTATATACATTACTGTGAGTTCTCTTTTCCACAGGTATATTTGTAGGATGGTGACATCATCAGACCTGACAAAGCTTAGTATACCACTTTTAAGGTGTTTGAGTACACTCCAAAAAGGTTGCTCCTCTCCAAGGAGATCACACACAAACAGACACACACTTGTCAAGTGCAGGATTCAAACCCCTACCTAACTGCTTTATGTTACTACAGGAGTATGCATTTACACGACGCACTATACACATTACTGTGAGCTCTCATTTCCACAGGTATATTTGTAGGATGGTGACATCATCAGACCTGACAAAGCTTAGTATACCACTTTTAAGGTGTTTGACTACTCTTCAAAAAGGTTGCTCCTCTCCAAGGAGATCACACACAAACAGACACACTTGTCAAGTGCAGGATTCAAACCCCAACTTAACTGCTTTATGCTACTACAGGTAGTACGCATTTACATGACATGCTATACACATTACTGTGAGCTCTCTTTTCCACAGGTATATTTGTAGGATGGTGACATCATCAGACTAGACCAAATGGGTTACATTAGGGGACATTGGGAGGGCTACATAGAAGGAATGTCTAAACACTTTGACCATGTGATCATCAAAGGAGAGTTCACTATCTAACTGTGTCCAGAGCCTTTATGACTTTCTCCATACATACTGAAGTACCACCTATGTGGTAATTTGTTTTCACTTTGTTTTAGCCAAAGGGGATGACTATGCATTCTTTGCCATTCTTCTTGGGGCATTGTTTTGACACCAGGTATCTGTCTCTTTAAGCCCCTTCTGGAGGATGTGTGTGTCAGCCATAGAGTCGATTATGGACCACAATTAGCAGTCATCTGCAAACCTGTTCAGCCATACTCCTCCCATGTTTGCCTGTACCTCTGAGCGGTGTTTACTAAACAGGTGGGGTCCCAGGACTAAGACCTGTGGGATGCCATTTGTGACTTTCTTAGAGTCAGACATGGCACCCGCAACTCTGAACATGCGTGTTTGATCTGAGAGCCACTAGGCCACACATCCTGTGACATAGCTGTTGATGTTCAGGCTGGTAAGCGTGTCCATGATGACAGAGTTGGGAATGGTGTGAAAAGTCCTTAATGAGGTCCAGGTGGGCTGTGTGGACTACTTTCACCTCCATCTATGTCCTTGGTAACTGTTTGAAGTAAGTCAACTATGTTTAGGAGGCAGGATCTGCCTTTATCAAGGCGAGGTTGTGTAGAGTCCAGTGTCTGGAGGTCCCTAATGTCTCTGTTTATGGGTTCCATGACAATTTGCTCAATAGCTTTGTAGACCAGGCTGAGTAGACATATAGGGAAATGGTTTCCAGGTTCTGTTGTGGCACCACCTTTGTGGAGCTGGATGACTGTTAGTGTATGCCATTCTTTGGCTACATACCCTGTGGTACGATTGAGTCTGGGCAGTGAATGTTGGTGAGGGTATAGTTCCTTTTGGGCCTAGTGTAAGATGCAGCCTGGGACACCATCCAGTCCCATTGATGCTGTGTTCTTGGCTTTGGAGAGGGCTGGCTTTACCTGCATGTCCATGACATCTGGGGCTCTGCATCCTTCTGTGATGGACACAGGCCCTTTTGTGGGTGATGGGGGGAAGTTTACACTGAACTTCTCCCCCAGGATGTGGGCAATGAAAGTTGGTTCAGTGTATTCCTTGCCATTTGTCAGTAGCTGACAGCATATTTGGAAGTTGACACCTACATGTCTGGTATAGCTACCGCAGGCTTTGTGGTTGTTATTCTTACAGTCCTTGGCAATTTGTCTTTTGACAGTGTCCTTGAATTATTTTATGAGCGATCATTGCTTCTTCCTAATAATGATCAGTGATGCCTTTCCTTTAGTGAAGTTGGCTCTATAGGGTGTTAGTTTCCTCCTTCTGTTGTCTAGCTTATTTATGGCCAATGACCACCAGATTGTTTTCTTATTTTTGGAGGAGTGCATCTTGGTTTTATTTGTGATGTCTCGATCCATGCATCCCTGTAGATGCTCATAGGATGCACTTGTAACTGATTTGGCAGATTGTATACCATTCCCCTATAGCAAGTGGTCTTTGGAACTTTCCACTTTTGTCTTGGGACGTGTGCAGTTTGCTTTTGAAAATGTCTTCACGGTGGTTTCTTTGACTGGGTGCGGGGAGGCGGGATGTGGATGTCCAGTGTGATTACTTTATGATCTGATATTACCAGTGAGGGTTTTATGTCTGTTGTGAAACACTGGTAACCCATGTTGGTGATGATCATGTCCAGTATGTTGTCACCTCTAGTGGGCATGGTGACCAGCTGTTCCAGAGTGTTAGAGTTTTTAAACTCTAGGAAACATTGGGCAAAGAACATTGTACACACGTGATTCTCCCACTCAATGTTTGGGTAGCTGTAATCACCTCATATAATAGGGTTTGATAGGACCTTTATATTTTCCACTGTTCTCAGGAATACTGAGTGAGGTTCCTGTGACAAAGTAGGTGATCTGTAGCAGGCTACAATCTGATGAGCAGCTTTGCCCAATCTTAGTTGCACTTGCATGGTCTCCAAGGCCTCATGCTGTGACACTAACCTGAAGGTGTGGGTATCCATAATGTAAATGGGTACACCCCTTCCTTTTGTATTTCACTCGTGGTTTTGGGTCCCAAGGTCAGAGGGATTGTGAGTTTTTTACGTGGAGCATGTCCAACAGCTCTGCATTTGACATACCTTTGTATGTTAGGCAGTGAACACATCTGAGTAGACGATATGCAAGGGAGTACTGATGGAGCATTTTGAGATGGTCTGTGTATGGCATGTATTTCAGGCTGCTAATGTTCTTTGTGAGGTATTGCTGCAGGCTTTCCAGTTGTTGTAGTTGTCTTGTGAGGTACATAGCAAAAGTGGCATTGTACTCTATTATAGTTCTAGTGAGTGATGAGTAGTGGGGAACAATGTCCTCTTCTATTCTGCATGAGACACATTTTGTGCTATGGTGTGCCACATTGCAGGGTTTCCTGACTACTATAGGGATGTGATTATCACAGTTGTGTCCAGTGTCCACCTGTGACCCAAGGTCTCTTGTCACACTTTCAGTGTTAAGTATACTACCGCCTATTTTGTCGTTCTTAGCTTCAAAGTTTTTAACAAAGGGGATGACAATGCACCTTTTGGCATTGAGCTACAGCCTATGGCTTTGACAACAGCCATATGTCTGTCTCAGTGAGGCCCTTTTGTAGGATGTCCACATCTTTAGTGTTTACAATTATGGCTCCTAGTTTGCAGTCCTCTGGAAACTTCAGTAGCCGCAGATCTTCCATGTTAAAGTTTACTTCAGGGAAGTAGATACTAAACAGGACAAGACACAGGACTGGACCTTGTGGTACTGCACTCATCATTGGTCCAAAGTCATACTTGGAGTCTGCTACTTTCACAGTGTGTGTTCTGTCAGTATGCCTGTTGGCAGCACATCTTGTGACATAGCAATTTATACCTAGTTTAGTGGGTTTATCTATATTTCCAGTGTGTGCGGTGCTGTTGTAAGCCGTGGCAGGATCAACATAGGCTGTGTGAACTACCTTACCCTTGTTGACAGTTCTGTTGACTGCTTCAATGTCATATATCAGGTTTAGGTGACATGATCTGCATTTTACAAACCCAACATGGTTGGGGTCCAGGGTTTGGGGATTGCAAATGTAATTTTTTATATGTTGTATAATGATACATTCCATGGCCTTGAAGGGCAGGCTCGTCAGGCTAATGGGGCGCTAGTTCTTGGGGTCCATGGTGTCTCCACCCTTGTGTAGTGGGATAACCGTCACTATGCATCATTCAACAGGCACAAAGCATGAGGTGAGGCTATGACTGCACATGGTACGTTAGTGTGGTGCCTGTTCATTCTGTGTTTTGTGTGGAACACAGCCTGTGAAGTTATCTGGTCCCATGGCTGCTGTGATACTGGCGTTGGAGAGTGTTTTTTACCTGTACAGCCATAATGACAGCAATTTTGCAGTCTTCCATTATAGAGGTGTGCTCCTTCATTGATGAGAGGGGGGTACAGTTAACACTGATCCTATCTGCCAGGATGTTGGCAATATCAGTTGAGTCTGTATATTTAGTGCCATTGAGCTGTAACTCAGAACACATCTGAGTGTAGCCATGACATGGACCTGTCTGTTGGGCAGAGATCTCCTGAGTAGACAGTATGCAACAGAGTAAAGATTGGGTTACATTCAGTCTTGTTGCATGGGGCAACTGTTTGAGGCCAGTAATCCTCACTAGGGTACTTCAGTGGTCTTTCTGGCTGCTGAACATGCATAGTCAGATTCATCACTAGTGTGTTGTGGTACTCTCTGATGGGTCTGATGACTGATGAGTACTGGGAACCTCCTTTGACCTACATGCACAGACCTTGGCAGTTTGTGTGAACACACAGCATGATTTTCTGAAAACTTTGTGAATGTGTTTCTGGAAGTAGAGATGTCCATCCACATTTGTCCATAGATCCCTTATTATCACCTCCGTATTTGGCATGTGTGTGAGCATGCCCAGTATGTCCTTTCAGTATGTTGTTGCCTGACATTTGCTTCGTTTTGTAAGTGTGTGAGCATGCCCAGTATGACCTTTTAGTGTGATGCTGAATGAAATCCACTACATTTGTTGGAGTGTTTGAGCACGCCCACTATAGACATTTATACTATATGTGTATGGAAAATCAAGTTGTATTTTTACAGCAGGCCTCACCTTTGTGTCATAGATCAACAGGGATCATGCTGTGCCTGCAGAGCTTCCATGAGACACTTTGCATAGACTTATCAACATTTCTACATACAGGGGGGAGAGCTATTCTTTGCACATTTCTACCCAGGGGCACAATTGATTGTTACTGTGGGTGTACATACGATGAGGGGTTCACCTGACACTTATACACATTTGCTATGCCTGCACTGCTATGTACGGTACACCATTTCAGTCTGTTCTGTTGCCTATCATACTGGCTTGAGGCATACTACTGTACTACACTTCTTAGCGTCCAATGCCACAGATATTAGATTGCAACTTCATAGCCTGCACAACTCACATCACACCGCCTGGCCTGATGTTCTCTGTCTGCATAGGCCTGTGGGGGAGGTTACCCATATGCGTCTTAAGGGGCATATTGCAGCATTTCTTTGTGTTTGCATTACTGTACAATTGTCCTGCTGTGTCTGTGCTACTGAAATGCTATCATGGCTTAGAGGTTCAGTACTGTGACTATAGTGCACAGTATCCTGGGTTTGAGCCCTGTCACTGCTTTTTATTTTCATGCTGGCCAGACCAGACTGTTTAAGAGACAGTAAAGCTGATATGAGCATGTTTACCTGTCTTTGCTCAACTTTGCATGACTTTGCCCGACCTTGCCTAACATTGCTCAACGTTGGCCAACATTGCGCTAATTGGCACGGGCAATTTTGTTTACATATACTAAATATTGGTTAATGCTGCTTAGCACTGCTTTATATTGCTTAAAACATGGCAATCATGCCTCCGGTGGTGCTGCAGGGCTGCCTATGTCAGATGCACATACTACACTCCCTACACATGTTTTTAAACAGGTAGTGTCAAGTTAGGCATCCCTTTTATTTTATGTGCGAGTCAGAGATTGGTTTAATTTCCAGGGTTCCTACTTAGCCAGTGTATGTGCTATGCGTTGCCTCTTTGCCAAGGCCAAGGTATACTGGGCACGCCTCCTTCTGCCTACTGGGGCAGGCTCAGGTTGTTCCTCCTCTGAGTCACTCTGTGCCTGTGCAATCCTTGGCAATGGTGGGGGGCTATTTGGCCCTGCCCCATGCTGTTCCTGCTGCAGCTGTTTTTGCAGGATCATATTGTGTAGCATGGCACATACCATGACAATTTGGGTACATGTAGCTGGTGAGTACTGCAAGGCTCCACCAGATGTGTCCAGGCACCGGAACCATGACTTGAGCATCCCAAACACACGCTCAATTACATTTTGTGTTTGTGCGTGTGCCTCATTATGGAGTTCTTGTTCAGGTGTGTGTGCATTTCTGATGGGTGTCATCAGCCACGGCTCCAGTGCGTATCCAGCATTCCCCACTAGGTGACCGTCAGGGATATCCCCATTGGTAAATGTCTGGTACAGCTGCTTCAGATGCCAGATATGGGAGTCGTGGTAGCTTCCAGGGCAGCCAGCACACACATTTAGTATTATGCCCTGGGCATCGCACATGACCTGGCAGTTGATGGAGTGGAAGCCCTTGCGGTTGATGTATGCTATACCCCGCTCACCAGCTGGTGCTTTGATGTGTATGTGCATGCAGTCAATTGCACCAACTACCTCAGGGTATTCCACTATTTGCTGGAAGAGATGCATATTTCTGGCCAATACCTCACGGGAATTGGGGAAATATACATGATCACCGACATGTGCTGATATGGCATTCAGGAACTGGTGCAGTACCCTAGATGCTGATGCCTGTGAAATCCCCATCATATCACCAGTTGGTCTCTGGAAGGTACCTGCTGCTAGTATTCTTAGGCCAACACATACCTTAGTTTCCACTGGGATGGATTCCCCTTTGTTGGTTCTGTGTGTGAGGTGTGGCCTGCACAGCTCAACACATATTTGCTGCAGGAGCTCTCTGTCCATTCTATAGCGCTCCACTATCTCCAGCTCATGTAGGTTACCCTGGGTCTGTACACTCTTCTCCGTCTCCTCACTGTGGGTTGCTCAGCAACATTCGCAATGGCACCACCCTCAGCATCTTGCACATGTTGCCTTATAATAGCAATGGCACCCCCTAACATTTTTCTGTCTCAGTTAAGCTTTTTAAGTTTTCACTTCTCCTTGTATACTGCAGTGTTGCAGTGTTTCTGAGTAAAACATGGGGAAATGTTGTTTGCAGAGTTTTAAGTGCTGGGCTAGGCTGGGCTAGTGTACTGCCTGTGTAATTGGCTGATTCTGATTGATTTCATCTGGCAGCTCTGCTAATTCTCCTTGGTTAACTTCCTACTACTACTTTTCCTTCCTTTTCCCTTTCTGTTTCCACAGGGGGCAGCGCCGCGCAAACAAGTGCAAACACGCGCAGACAAGCAAACACGCGCGCACACAGCCTTACACAGGCTTACATAGGCTTAGGCAGGTGCACATCCACGCACACAGGCTTGGACAGTCTTACACAGGCTTACATGGGCGCACACACATGAACACAGGCTTAGACAGTCTTACACAGGCTTACACGGGCACACACACATGCACACAGGCTTAGACGGGTTTACAGGTGCACACACGCATGCACACAGCGTAAGCATCTTTGCAAGAAACTTTGGTGGTAGCCACAGTGTACGCCTTCGGTTTCTGGGTTTCAGTTCACACAACTGTAGACACGCCTCTTCCAGTCCTCAGTAACTCACAGCAAACACATGCCACTCTGCTCCAATAAGCTTAGAGTCTTTGATACATACCCCCCTCATGATGTCACCTATCTTCTACTCTGTTACTCCCCTAATCCTACTCTTACACTCTAGGGACATGGTTCACATGGCAGGCAAAATTGGGATTCACTATCCTTATACTCATTTGCATGGGATTGCCTACTAATGCTTGGTTACGTCTCTCAGACTGAGCTTCCCCCCTTAGCAACCACTACTCAGTAGCCATGATGTCTTCCTCTTGCCATTCACTTGCATGGCAGATGGATATTTTTAATAAAATGCCTATTTTTGCCTTTTATTTTTTTTTCTGGTTTTAGAGCACCGCACATTTGCGTGGTGCTGCACTACGCTTAAACATCAGAGATCGGGGGAAAAATGATTTTTTATTATTTTGCAACACATATAAATGCCAATGGCCTTATATTTGGCCATTGGCATGCTTCCTCAACTGGATGCATCCTTTATTTGGAGCTGTCATTGCTCCATTTTGCTATTTGCAGAATGGTACTTAGTTACCAACGGAGTACATTTCTGCAAATAACACTACTCTTACTCAGACAGGTTAGTGTTTCCTGGATCGCAAATTTACCTCATTTGCATAGCTTTCAGCAACAAATGAGGTAATTTGCATAACCTGACACTGTCCATGCAAGGGTCGTTTTAGGAGCTCTCATGCATGCCCCTGCCAGCTGTTCCTGGATCGCTCGGCAGACATATTGGCTGTCTGGAGTCTTACTCTACTCTTAGACTCCGTGCAAGCCTTAGTGAATCCGGCCCAAACTCTTTGCCTGTTTAATTTTTCATACAAGTATTTTAAAGTCTAATTTATTTTTTTAATTACCTTTTGTATTTGTGTGCCAATCAGAAGAGCACAATCAAGTTCCATGGTTAAGGGAAGAAAGTGAAAATTTTAATTTGAGCTTCCTGTACAAGTGCAAATGAGTCTGGGACCTTTGCACAGCCATCAGCACTCTGGATAGTACTTACTGAAGAAGATGTACATGCTTGCTACCTATCTCTGTGGCAGAATATGTAAGTAAAGTTAGTTTAGATAAAGAGAACAGGTGATGTAGGGTTTGAATCCAGATTATAGATACTTTTACAAAGGGTGTCAGAACAAATTTTTAATTAGGAAGGTAACACTAAATGTGAATGAAAATCATAACTGTTTATTGCAAAAATGTATCAGTAATGCTTGCTATTATAAACCTAATGTAATGTGTGTAAATTATGATTAACATAACAATGATGATGTTGAAATTAGAATGCACTTGCCTAGGTATGATTGGCCTATTCTTTGTTATAATTATTATATGTTATCACATATCAGCAGTATCTATTTAGGACAGTATGTCTTGCGAAGTATGTATGTAACATAGCCCACCATGTATTACTCGGGTCCAGCAACTCCATACATATGAAATGTACTTGCAAACACAACTACTGCCTTTTACATTGAAATTCAGCACCATGGCTAATTAAAGTAACACACATACAGGCATCTCTTAAGTATATCTCCATTCATTCTAAATTACTGTACCTTTAATTACCACACTAAAAAAATAAGTTCTCCTGTGGCACTGACATTTAAAAAAACAAAGGGTAATATTTTATCCTTTTTCTGTCATGAGTTTGATTCCCAGGTGGTACTGCTCAATATTAATGGTGCATAAATCCCAACAGCCCAACATCCCAACAGCCCAATATGTCAAAAACCATACAAGTTTTTTTTTTCCTCCAACCAACCATGATTATAATAAATACCATAAAGTATGCAAGTGTTTAATACTGAAACCATGAGGCTTATCAGGAGAGACTAACTTGCCTTAGAGAGGCATGGGATAAGTATGCATCAGGCCTGAATGCAAGGAACAGAAGCATTTTCACTCTGTCACTCTATACTATCAGCATACATGCCTGCTATCATAGCTCTTGATGATTGTAAAGAATACCTCAGCTTAATGGTATGTGGGTTCAGTTCTTTTAAACAGAGATTAGACTTTTTCACAGGATAGTATGTATATGGTATTAACTGCAATACTGCATGACATTAACAATTCAGTTTTTGCAAATGCAGTTATTAACCTTGAAAGCATATATATGATATGGCATAGTCAAATACATGATTCTATTTGTGATATCATACCATTGTGACTGATTTTATGACACATTAATGCCTTCTCACCATAACTGGATCTAGTAAAGGTGTACATATTTATTTCTCATATTAGTTAATGTAATGAAATAAAAATGTAACAGGACATGACATTGATTTAATTCTCTTTTTGTCTCCCCTTTATCTCTGTCTCTGTCTCCATCTCTTCACTCTCTTTTGTTTCTATTTGTGTATTCATATATAATTTTCTTTAAATACATTGCTGCTGAAAAAAAAAACTTGCCCATCAGCACAGGAATGTAGACTGACCACTGTGGTTTGATCCAGCATACCTCCACAGGTGGCTGTGTCAGCACCACCACAGGCAGCACAGACACACCCAGCATATCTAGGTCACAACCTGTCAACATTGCTCCACAACTCCTGCCCTACCTGCTCTACCTGTGTAAGGTAGCTATGCCCCACCTGTTGGTGCAGTGGTATCCTCCTGGAGCAGCACTAGTTGAGGTGTTGATTTTGTCACCTGGCAGGAAATGACAGGGCTGGTGGGGGGCATAATGCAGAGGGACCACAGTGCCTAAATTGGCAAGGTTGAAAAGGTCCTGGGTTGTATTGCCAAAATGATGCCACATCCAGCACTGACCTAGGCAACTGGCATAAGTCACAGTGATAACAGTTCTGAGGGTGAGGACTAGGTTTTCACTGCTTTCAAGCTTGACATAGATGCATGTTTAATATCCCCTTCCTAATGGAACCACGGTGTCCCCCAACCTTTTTTGTGCATCACCATCCCTGTCTGCCTTGTATGACCTGCATATCTGTGCATGCTACTTAACCTGTCCTACCTACCTGATCCTCTCATTACTAAGCACATTCCCCAACATTTCTCTCTCCTCCTAAAAAAAAAAAAAAAATGGGCACTTGCTCCAGAAAAATTACTCCCCATACACAGTTCTCGCCTTTGCTCATGTGTCATCTTAACAGATTTATTTGAGTCTAAATTGGCTATACAACATTATTCTGTTGTCACCCATCCCTGGTTTAGTGACTCTCCAAAGTCATGAAATTGTATATACAATTTTGCATTTATCATGTGAAGAGGTGGATAGCTATGCTGCTCCCCTCCACTATCCTGAAAATTCCTGTTTTCTTTCCCCCCTGTGCCCCACCCTTTGCTTGCTCCCTTTTTTACCACTGTCCTTTCAACTCATTTTTTACATGTTTAACCTGGTCAAAAAATTGAAGCACACACATAGCCAGAACTGGCCTATCAAAAAGCCTTCACTTTTTTCTCCTCAGAATTCATCCAGAGCTTGGCATCATGCAGCAATGCTGAGTGACAGTGAATAGTGTTTTACATTCTATGGCAAAGACTGATGAGATTTTGCCATTGCTCACACTAGTCTGGTTACCTTTAAACAAATGTGCTTAAATCTGCTATGCTATGGGAATGCAGAGTAAAGACAGACTAAAGGTACTACTCTGAAATACTTTGCCTATCAGGGCGTAGGCTGCTGGTTGTAATGACATAGAAGTTATTATGTGATGTGTTCTGATAATTCTTCTGCCTGTTTTTCCATAGTGCCAAGGGTTCGATTGCAGCTCTAAGTCAGTTTATTATTTTATGACATTTTATATTCCTATCATATGCTTAACAACATCTGCATTTATCTACAGTTGCAACATTTCTTTAACATAGCATTTAAACACTGCAGTAAGAAAGCACTTGCAAAAAACATTCCATCCCCAACAGGGAGACTCATTAAACCACCCTTATCCTGCTTATGTTTTAATCCTGTTTCTACTCTCCTACCCCTTCCTGCTCCCTATATCAAGCACATTATTGTAGAGTATGACAGTTTAGTAATGAGGAAACACCTAAGAGTAACACAACATAAATATGCTTCTAAATGTACCATAATCAACATTCTTTGGTATTTTTCTCTCCATTTCTATTTCTGTCTTCACCCCTTCTGCTTCAGTAAGTTGTCACTGTCCTTTCAACTGAGTGATGTAAAGTGTGTGAAGTAAGAGTTCCTTTCGGATGTGCTGAGATAATGCTCAGATTTATAGTTTTTTGCATACTTTCAAGGCTTCTATTCTGGAAATATGTCAAACTGTTGTTGTTTTTATTAAACTGCTTCACCTGTAGCTGTTGCCTACATGCTTTTCAGCCACCATTATCCTGCTTCTGTCATAATCTGCTTGCTCCCTGCCTCTGTATCACCCTCTCTCTGTCTCTACCCCTTTCTGTGTCATCAGCCTGTCTTCTCAGCATTTGCATGATGCCTTGCCATGGACAGCACCTGAAATTTAATATAAATGGAAGTATATAGCTTATGGCAAAATCTTGTGAGTTTTTGCCTTCAGATGTATTACTCTGGCATCCTTTGTGCCACTGTGCTTGACCTCAGAACACCATATACAGTCAGGCTGATCTCTTGAACAGTCTGAAGAATTTAATGTACTCCATATAGAATGTTCCAGTTTCAAATATTGTTAAGGAGCATGCTGCCCAAAAATGTATGACTTTATGACAAATATGTAAACTGTGACACATAACACTTTAACATAACACATCTCTGTTCTGCATTGGATCATCTGTTGTGCTCCTGGCTATAATGTACACCTTATACAATGTTCAAATTGTCATTATTGTGATGAAGTCTGAAGCCCACATTCTCCCTTGCCTCATTATTTTGTGACTCTCCCTTCAAGCCAGTAAAATTAAAATTGTGAAGTAATACGTGGTGTGTTGACATAGTTCACACATCTGTAAAATGCTTTTAGCATAGTGTCAAGGGTTCGAAAATCATATTTAATGTTTTATTTATATTATTGCTATGTGCGTACGTGTTGTCTATGTATCTTACTAACTAGTGATTGCCCTGTTTGTGTCTTAATCAAGGTTGTACTTTTTGACCCATGCTTTCTGCCTGTTGGAAACACTTGACTGTACATAGCATGACAGATTACCTATCAGGGAAAAAAAACATAACAATAACACACCACAAAGATGTTAAAAATTGGCCAGAAAAAGATAACATTCTTTGTATGTATCTATCCATTTCTCCATATATCTCACTGTTCCACCTCTATTTCATCATTTTTACTGCCGTATATTTATTATGCTACAGCATGTAATGTACATGTTGTGGGATTTTACAATTGACATGAGTGCAAAAAAAGACTCATACATGAATTTCACCAGTTACATATTAGACACCCTTTACAATTCCTGCATATTTAACTTGCTCAAGTCTTTTGTATCAAATAGTAGTGCATGATATATTGTTATTTCAGTTGCGCATGGCATATTGCTATTGTGCACTGTAAGAAGTAATCAAAACTATGTTATGGAATGCTTAATATTCTTTAAATGTTCTTTTAAATGTTCTTTTAATCATATCTAACTTGAATCAAAACAGCTTTAAAACTTAATAGTTAACAAAAATTTTTTAAATCAGTTTTTTAAATTAGTTTTTAAATTAATTGTTAAGGAATTATGATGAATTAAAAGATGCGCTTTACTACATTAGAGAATTGCATCAGTTGTCGACCGAATTAGAAATAAGTAAGCAGCAATACTGTGTTTCGAACTGACATACAGAAACGCATTGTTTACCTGTCAGCACCATTCCACTATCTTATGTATTGTTAACATAAGTCACAGATATCTTTTAGAATCATGTGGTAATTAATGCATACTTCTTTATTAAATATTGGAGATTCGATGTTCCTAAAAAAAGTTATTTAAATATTAAACACATTGGATATGTGGTATGTTCGGAGAACCTTTAGTAGGTTAGGAACTTCAACATTTTCAGAATGTAATCACTTTAAGAGCTTGATTGCTTAATAAGTGTGTTAATTGATTTATTGCTTTTATTACTGTTTCATTTGCCCGCCAAAACTTTATATAAAAGATGTGTATTTTTTACTTTTAATTGTATCTGAAGAAGCGTAGTTAACCTACGTGAAAGCGCTCATTCCTCGTTTCCAATAAAGATGTTTTAATCAGAAGACGGAGTTTTATCCTGTGGTGATTCCTTCTGTTCTTATCGTTATCCATTCTTTTGGTTTTCAGAAGGCATCTTTAACTATCAGAGACAGTTTGGTTTTATTTTTATCGGTTGGTTTTTGCTGTTTCTGACTGTACATATGAATCAAGTAGAAATTGAACTGGATTTTCGTCCGGAGTCGAGGGCTACTACCAAGCCGGTATGGGATTTACTGCTGCATCAGAATGACAACCCTTTATTGACCCTGGAACTAACAAATAATCCAGTTTCAACACCAGCTCCAAATAATGGTGAGAGAATTACTGAATTTAATAGACTAACTAAAGACTTTCAGGATGATCTCTATAAATTACAAAGGTATTCTTGGCAACGGTTGCATTTAGAAGCCTGCCTCCACTTTAAAGTTGTTCCTAGAGGCATGCGCATTTTTTGCATGCCCACATATGGAGATAGCCACCCCGTATTATTAAGAAAGTGGCAGGACTTGAATATTGAACTCGGCTTCAACTATATCAAACTTTTATTAGAATACTTTGCTCCTTTGGAAACTGAGTTACGGAATAAGATAGACATACAACAAAGTTACCTTAATGAACATTTCAAATCTGATTACTTCAATAAGAGACTTGATAATATATGGTCTCAAGTGCATTTATTTAGCGAGAGGCTGCAACAAACTAAACAAAGAAAGCTCATTAGAGACGCAAATGATTTTTCTCTCGGACAAGTGTTCGTTTGGCCGAGAACTGAACATATGAGCTCAACTACTGGTTCTAATATTGTGCATGCTGATAAGGCTGTATATGGAAATTCTGCATCTACTGGTTCTAATATTGAACCTTCCGTCAGTTTGTCAACTCCCAGCTTCAATAAGATGGTCCATAATGAAGCACCTTCAAATACTCCTCTGCTGATTAGTACCAATGATGTTAATTTACCCAGTGACACCCCACCTCCTAATCAACAAGCAGCTAAGACTTATGCCTCAGCAGGAGCTATACCAAAAGACACAGCCACTGCTTCTGCTCGTTTTTTACCCTTTCCAGTAAAACAACAAACAGGTTGGAGAGGCCGCTCCAACAGCAGGGGACCACGCAAAAGGAAGGGTTCGGAAGAAAGATACGGAACAAGAATGAAACAAAGGAACTGAATAACTTAGTATGTAATTTATCTGATTTAACACTTACTGAATCTGATATTTCCCTTCTTAACAAAGGTCTCAACTTCATTCCTTCTCAAACCAGTTGTTTAAATGAAGTTTTGACTGACTTAAGGTTGTTCTGTCGTAATGTGTCACTGAAGGTGTTTTTTAAGGATAAGACAGCTATGCAGACTGACACTATAAAAAACTTTTTTAAATGTAAAAGCAGTTTCATGCCTATAATACCACACAATGTAGAATGTTTCATGAAATTGTGTGAGAAAGATTTTTATGAAATGTTTGCCATGAAACAAAAAAGATGCACCTATTTTAATATAACTCAAAATGAACAGAAGTCACTAATTGGGTTAAAACAAAATGTTAATATTACTATTAAGCCAGCAGATAAAGGTGGAGCCGTTGTTGTACTAAATACATCTGATTATGATAAAAATATGGTTTCCTTACTTTCTGATGGAAATACCTATCAAATTGTTTCGAACAATTATGTTATTAACACTATCAAAAAAATACAAGAAGATCTTTATGATCTACTAATGTGTGGCCAAATAAGTTGTGAAACATATGAATATTTTTTTATTGAGTTTCCCACCATCCCTGTCATTAAGGGCTTACCTAAGATACACAAAAACGTTTTGCCTGTGCCCATGAGACCTATTGTCTCTAGTGAAAGATGGAGTACCTCAACAATTTCATAATTTATAGAATACCTGTTAAGACCCATATTAAATGATATTCCAAATATTCTTAAAGATTCATATCAGTTAATACAAGTTTTGAGAGACTTCAAGTTAGATAGAAATTCTTCTAATTATTTACTGGTTACTATGGATGTGAAAGATTTATTTACATGCATTCCAAATGAGTTAGGACTTCAAGCCATAAGAGAGATTCTGGTGACATGTTCCCATTACACTAACAACAGACAAATATTGATAAACCATCTGCTGGAATTAGTTTTGAACAATAATATTTTCCTATATAAAGATAAATACTATTTGCAAAAGTGGGGGGTTGCTATGGGCACCCCCTGCGCAAATAGTTATGCTAATTTAGTTGTTTATGAATGGGAACGGAATTATCTATTTAAACATAGACAATATAGCAATATTAAGTTGTACAAACGATTTGTGGACGATGTCCTGTTCATTTGGGAAGGCACTGAAACTGATTGCATCCAGTTCATTAAAGATGTGGAGATTACCAGCCCCTTTTTGAGGTTTACTATAGAAACCTCAGTTGAATGTGTCCATTTCTTAGATTTAACTTTGAATCTTAACACTAATGGAATGATAGACATCTCTCTTTATAGAAAACCCACTTGGAGAAATACATTATTGAAATCTGAGAGTATGCATCCAAGATTTATGTTCCCAGGAATTGTTACTAGCCAATTCAGTAGAATAGCAAGGATTTGTAGTGATGATAAAGTTTTTTATGACTGAAATGGACAAATTAGAAATATTATTTAAGGAGAGGGGTTATACTAACAAAATTATTAGCAACTGTAAACAACAAATGTTTGGCACCACACTACCAGGTTTGGCTCACTCCAGCTGTGAGGTTAAACAAAAGTTATTGAATAACTCATATACTAAAGGTAGATTTACTGAGAAGTTATCTTTCACCATAAAATACACCAGTGACATAGATTCACTCAGAAAGGTAATAAATAAAAATTGGAATGTACTCATTATGGATTTGTTTACTAAAAATGTTGTAGATGAACGCCCCAGATTTAGCTATAAGAATTGTAGCAATCTCAAGCAATTGTTGTGTATAGACAAAAGTAGTTCCCATATGGTGATCGAACCTGTTCAATATGGAACTTATCCCTGTGGCCACTGCCATATGTGTCCTTATATTTCTAAAAAACAGTCTTTCATTCATCCTGAAGGTATTTTTAGGTTTGTACCCACCAATTATTGTAATTGTGACAGCACAAACCTTATATACCTCGCAACTTGTGATAACTGTGATGCATTCTACGTTGGCTTAACAAAGCGGAGATTGAGAGATAGGGTCTATAACCATCTGTACGACATTAGAAAAGGCAATGAGCAAAACGCGTTAGCGAAACATTTATTAGAATATATAACACACAGATTTAGTTTTAAAGCCCTACAATTGGTCACCATAAATTCTAGAGGGGGTGATAACATTAATCAACTGGCTTGTATTGAACTCAAATGGATATTTACTCTAAAAGCCCACATTAGTCCAGGTATTAATCAGTTTGTTTCAATTAAACCAATATTAAATAACAGGAAGCTATGAAGTCATTGACTATTCTATTTATTATTTTTTGATATTTAAACAGATTTTGTTACTCACATTGAATGATTCAAAATTGATAGTTTTTGCTATATATATAACGCTATGAATATAAATTATAGATGTATTATATTAACATCATATTTATTATATTTGTATTTTATCTCCTATATTATTATATTTATTTTTTTCCCATCTTTGTTTTATATACATATATACATATATTTATACTAGGTGGTATTTTTATCATTCAATTTACTAATCTATTCATTTATTTATTTATTTTGAAGAACAATACAGAAATGTATAAATTTTAAAAATTTTATTGATTATAGTATGACCATCGGGCGATATGATTAAGTATATCAATTTGCTTCTTCTGTTACTTGCTGTTTTTTGTTGTAAAAATGTGTTTTTTATTCCCATAGTGACCTCCTTAGTTGGTTTTTCATGATAGTTTCAGTTCTGTCATCTTATTTCACCAGTTACATATTAGACACCCTTTACAATTCCTGCATATTTAACTTGCTCAAGTCTTTTGTATCAAATAGTAGTGCATGATATATTGTTATTTCAGTTGCGCATGGCATATTGCTATTGTGCACTATAAGAAGTAATCAAAACTATGTTATGGAATGCTTAATATTCTTTAAATGTTCTTTTAAATGTTCTTTTAATCATATCTAACTTGAATCAAAACAGCTTTAAAACTTAATAGTTAACAAAAATTTCTTAAATCAGTTTTTTTAAATTAGTTTTTAAATTAATTGTTAAGGAATTATGATGAATTAAAAGATGCGCTTTACTACATTAGAGAATTGCATCAGTTGTCGACCGAATTAGAAATAAGTAAGCAGCAATACTGTGTTTCGAATTGACATACTGAAACGCACTGTTTACCTGTCAGCACCATTCCACTATCTTATGTATTGTTAACATAAGTCACAGATATCTTTTAGAATCATGTGGTAATCAATGCATACTTCTTTATTAAATATTGGAGATTCGATGTTCCTAAAAAAAGTTATTTAAATATTAAACACATTGGATATGTGGTATGTTCGGAGAACCTTTAGTAGGTTAGGAACTTCAACATTTTCAGAATGTAATCACTTTAAGAGCTTGATTGCTTAATAAGTGTGTTAATTGATTTATTGCTTTTATTACTGTTTCATTTGCCCGCCAAAACTTTATATAAAAGATGTGTATTTTTTACTTTTAATTGTATCTGAAGAAGCGTAGTTAACCTATGTGAAAGCGCTCATTCCTTGTTTCCAATAAAGATGTTTTAATCAGAAGACGGAGTTTTATCCTGTGGTGATTCCTTCTGTTCTTATCGTTATCGTATTCCTATCATATGCTTAACAACATCTGTATTTATCTACAGTTACAACATTTCTTTAACATAGCATTTAAGCACTGCAGTAAGAAAGCATTTGCAAAAAACATTCCATCCCCAACAGTGAGACTCATTAAACCACCCTTATCCTGCTTATGTTTTAATCCTGTTTCTACTCTCCTACCCCTTCCTGCTCCCTATAACAAGCACTTTATTGTAGAGTATGACAGTTTAGTAATGAGGAAACACCTAAGAGTAACACAACATAAATATGCTTCTAAATGTACCATAATCAAAATTCCTTGGTATTTTTCTCTCCATTTCTATTTCTGTCTTCACCCCTTCTGCTTCAGTAAGTTGTCACTGTCCTTCCAACTGAGTGATGTAAAGTCTGTGAAGTAAGAGTTCCTTTCGGATGTGCTGAGATAATGCTCAGATTTATAGTTTTTTGCATACTTTCAATGCTTCTATTCTGGAAATATGTCAAACTGTTATTGTTTTTATTAAACTCCTTCACCTGTAGCTGTTGCCTACATGTTTTTGAGCCACCATTATCCTGCTTCTGTCATAATCTGCTTGCTCCCTGCCTCTGTATCACCCTCTCTCTGTCTCTACCCCTTTCTGTGTCATCAGCCTGTCTTCTCAGCATTTGCATGATGCCTTGCCCTGGACAGCACCTGAAATTTAATATAAATGGAAGTATATAGCTTATGGCAAAATCTTGTGAGTTTTTGCCTTCAGATGTATTACTCTGGCATCATTTGTGCCATTGTGCTTGACCTCAGAACACCATATACAGTCAGGCTGATCTCTTGAACAGTCTGAAGAATTTAATGTACTCCATATAGGATGTTCCAGTTTCAAATATTGTTAAGGAGCATGCTGCCCAAAAATGTATGACTTTATGACAAATATGTAAACTATGACACATAACACTTTAACATAACACATCTCTGTTCTGCATTGGATCATTTGTTGTGCTGCTGGCTGTAATGTACACCTTATGCAATGTTCAAATTGTCATTATTGTGATGAAGCCTGAATCCTACATTCTCCCTTGCCTCATTATTTTGTGACTCTCCCTTCAAGCCAGTAAAATTAAAATTGTGAAGTAATACGTGATGTGTTGACATAGTTCACACATCTGTAAAATGCTTTTAGCATAGTGTCAAGGGTTCGAAAATCATATTTAATGTTTTATTTATATTATTGCTATGTGTGTACGTGTTGTCTATGTATCTTACTAACTAGTGATTGCCCTGTTTGTGTCTTAATCAAGGTTGTACTTTTTGACCCATGCTTTCTGCCTATTGGAAACATTTGACTGTACATAGCATGACAGATGACCTATCAGGGGAAAAAACATAACAATAACACACCACAAAGATGTTAAAAATTGGCCAGAAAAAGATAACATTCTTTGTATGTATCTATCCATTTCTCCATATCTCTCACTGTTCCACCTCTATTTCATCATTTTTACTGCCGTATATTTATTATGCTACAGCATGTAATGTACATGTTGTGGGATTTTACAATTGATATAAGTGCAAAAAGACTCATACATAAATTTTCCTTTGCTTCAGTCTGTTATCAGATTTGAACCAAGTGAACCAATGTTCTAAGTGGTGTGGTTAGGTAATAGTCATCTCTACAGATTTGCTTTGGAATACTGCCAAGATTCAAATCCAGATGTACACCATAGTTTTCTTGAATGTTTTATATGACTTCTTTTTTGTGTAAGTATTGGCTACACATTTTCTTAACACACTGTTATCCTGCTGTTGTGTTAATCTGCTTTCTCCCTGTTGGCAACTCTCTTATATAGATCATGACTGAATAATGATGATGACAAACCAAAAAGTAACACAACACAAAGATGTATAAAAGTGGGCCATAAGCAAATCTTTTCTTATGTCTTTATCCTTGTCTTCCAGTCTCTCTTCCCCATTTAGTATCCACAACTTTTGTATGGAGCTTGGCATCATGCACCTATGTGAGTAACAGTAAATGTCATTTCACTTTCACATTGTATGGGAAAAGGAGATGATTTTAATTTTGGCATCACTAGCATGGTTAACATCATGCAAATCTGCTTTAGACTGATAGAACTGTTGTGTGAGAGTTCATGTAACATATGCATTAGGGTGGCAGATGCTATATATACTTTATGGGATGTTACACCAGTCTTTACTGTGATAAAGCCTGAAACCTACATTTTCCCTTGCTTTGAAAGTTGTCAGTGTCCCTTCAAATGTGTCATTTAAACTTAATAATTCTTAAGTTCCTATATATTAAGCTAAGATAATCTTCCTGCCTGTACACATTTATTTTACCCTGGCAAGGGTTCTAATCCAGACATATGACATATGGGAGGGTGGCCTAATTGCTAAGGTTTTTGCCTTACAAACACAAGGTACAGGGTTTGAGTCTCACAAGGGATAATTGGCTAGGCTTAAAAAGAAAGGCTATTAGCCTAGTACTATCTATGAACATTTATTTAATGTTTTGACGAGTAATAGTATGTGTATAAGGGTGTGCGACATATGTTGTCAAATAGCAGTATTCTTCTTATGTCCTCATTATTTTTCTACACTCCTACACTGTCTTCATCCATACAGGAAGCTCTTTAGTGTACACAGCAACACATCTAAAGAGTATAGAGTTTCAAAGGGTGTACACATTTCTGCATGTTAATGTTTGTTGTTGTCATCTCTACTCTTGAGAATATCTTCAGAATAATTGACAAATGGAGGCACTGAGAAAAGCCATAGATTTGAATTTGTAAATTTATATAGGTCAGAAAATGCAGAAGACAACACAACACAACACAACACAAATATATGTAGAAATGAACCATAAACTAGCATCTTCGTATGCCTGTATGTGTATCCCTGTCTCCAAATGTCTCCCTCTTCCCATCCCTTCTTTGTCATCAAATAAACCTCCTTGATTCAATACTGCTTCCATAAACCATATTTCAACCAATAGAATGCTTTGTCCTTCCTGTGTGTCATAATACACCTGTATCATACATATACTGTAAGTAGTGAAGAAACTGCAACTGTCATGACAAATGTGTACATCATGACACCTGAAACATGGCCATAACACACGACTGCTCTGTATTCCATTAGATTCAGATATGGTTGTTTGTGTATAATGCTTATTTGCATGAAAGTTAGCATGGGGCACAATACAATATTGCTAATTCTCACTCTGATTTCAACACCTCAAAATATGATTCCACATGCACTAACAGTTCGCCATCAGCTGCATAAATGAGCTTGTTGGTGATGTGCTTCAGGGGGAGAGTTAAAAATAATTGCAACAAAGAATTGTGTGAAACCGAGGTATCTGCATTAATTCAATCTGTTAGTGTACGTCTGCATCCCACTGGTTACATGTACAACATTTTTACAATGGTGTGTAACTTTTTTCACCCATAATCCATCACTGTTATTTAGAGTGAACTGTTATATTTAGGAAGTGTCTGTTTGTATAGTTAATGCACATTTTGCGAGCATGAGCCAAGACAACTGACAAATGACACAATAAATGGTTACTATTTGCATGCAATTATCCCAGTATAAACTGTTCCCCAATCCTGTTCTTCAATTTGCACTCTGTTTTACAAACATAAAAGCATGGACACTGGGTAGATAAGGCACAAATATTCTACTTTGTCCAAATTACAAGAAAACCTCCCATACATTTTTTATATTTAAAACCATTAATAGTAACCTCACTAACTTTTTTTTTTTGAAAACCAGGGTGAACAAAAGAAGTTAGGACATACGTATAAATGTGGAACCTGAACTTATTCCTTATACATCTTAAATGTTAATGAGGTTACTATTAATGGTTTTGAATGTAAAACTTATATGAGGTTTTCTTGTAATTCGGACAAAGTAGTATATTGTGCCTTATGTACCCAGTGTCCATGCTTTTATATTGGTAATGCAGAGGGCAAATTTAAGAACAGGATCGGGGAACATTTAAGGGACATCAGACTTGTAAAAAGAATTCAATGTCCTGTCTAAACATTGCATACAGAGTCAAGGTCATGAGTTAAAATTTGTTGTATTGGAAGCCCTGAAAGTTTGTGAAAGGGGAGGGGCATGGCCATTGCTTTTGGAAAAGTCTGAGCTTGCCTGGAAGATGCACTTAAATGCAAGGTATTTGCCAGAATTAAATGAAACTATGTTCATTAAGAGCATTTTGGAATTAAAAACTTTGAAGCAATAATATAGTTTTAAATACAAGCACACACACACATATATATATATATATATATATATATTGTAGAATATTTTTTCTGTGCTGATTGAATGTGTGTTAATTAGCGACTCAACATCATAGATTGGTTCAAAGGATTTTATTGGTTCTCCTGGAGGTGTGTCACTGAATGTTGAGCTGATGTAATTGGTTCTTTAATTTAAAAGATGAATGAGTGGGGCTTAGAGTTATCTGATGAAGTTTCTTGGAAATATAAAATAGAAATGAAAGCGCTTATCTTACATATATTATTTGCTTAGTGTGTATATACAAAGTTATTATAAAGTTATTAAGTTTTTTAATAAATAGTTGATGTTTTTCGACTACGAGCCATTTTGTGGACTGGAGTTGGAGTATTTTCTGTGTCGACTTCCACTCATTAGAAAAGGTTAACTTTTGACACAGCTCTCTTTTCACTTTATCCAAGATTTAACACAAATATCTTCTCTGCAACACACTGATGAGTTTATCCTGTCTAAAGCACACTCTCTCTCCCTTTAAAAGTCAAACTTCTTCTGTGGCACTTGTAATTCACACAGTGTACTCTATATTGTGTAAGTAGTTAAGTAGGTGGTCTGAACTAGACAGTGGTGAACTTGCATGTGTGCTTGTGTGTATGTGTGTCTAGTGGTAGGTAAATAAGGCTTCAAAAGTATATGTGCTATATCTACTTCCACTCAGGAGAAAACTGTAGCTTTGGAAACAGCTCTGTCTGAGCTTCATCCCACTTTTAACACAAACATCTACTCTGCAACATGCTGAGGAGGTACTGGATCTAACTGCTAAAGTTGGTGCATTGGGACCAGTTACTATATTTTTGCATTCATTTACATGTTAATCCTATGACTCTGAGTTCAGCAACAGTATTGCTGCTCTAAGACCAGCTGCAGTGTCTGCTGCAATAGGTTCAAATGAAAGTTGTGCCTATTGTACTGCAGTCAGATGCCAAACATTCTGTACAAGAGTCATTTCCTAAATGTGCACTCTCTCCCCTTATGAGACAGGCTTCTCCTGACATGCTTGTAGCTAATACTGCATTATCTAGATTTTGTAACTGGATAGGTAATGGGTTCAAATCCACCAATGATGAATTTTCATTTGTGTGTGTGTGTGTGTGTGTGTGTGTGTGTGTGTGTGTGTGTGTGTGTGTGTGTGTGTGTGTGTGGCTCAAGTGTCAGGTACATACAGCTTCATCAACAGAAGTGTTGTATCTAACGCAACTCAGGAGAAATGTTTACACTGGGAGAGGAGCCCAATTACCCCACATTTATCACAAACATCTTGTCTGTTACCCACTAATGAGGTCATCCTTTCATAACTACAATCTCTCACTCTGCACTTTTTCACTCTAAATGTCAGTGTTCCCCTGTGGTGCTTGAAGTTAATGCTGTATTCTATAGACTGTGTGACAAGATAGGTAGGAGGTTCAAATCTCAGTGGTGAACTTGTATGTGAGATGTAAATGTCAGGTGGATGTAGCTTCCTCAACAGACATGCCGTATCTATTTCCATTCAAGGAAAACATTTAAACTGAGAGACAACTCCAACATCCAATTTTACCACAAACATCTTCTCTGCAACATACTGATGAGGTCACCATTTCATAAGTGCACTCTATCACAGTAAAAGTCAGAGTTCTCCTGTGACTTGTGCTTTACTTGACACTGATTATGACGTTTGATGAAATTTGGTTTTCCTAAGAGAATTCTTAAGGCATCTCCTGTGGTTTCAGGGAATGAGACCATGTTCTGTATGCTGTTGCCTTAGTATGGCATGTGTTTGAATCTGTGATTATCTGCACATTGTCAGACTGACAACAAAATAAATAAATACTTAAATAAATGCATTCCTTGCACGAGAAGAAGGAATGCGTTACACAGCCCGTACGGCTGCAGCTGCCCGTCCATAGAGTATAGTTGCAGCGGCTATGCTTTTCAGCCACTTTGCACTACGGCAAAGTGCTGATGCAGCCGTTTGGTTTTGGCGATGTAGCTCGCAGGCAAATGTCTTGCGAGCTACACGCTGGAATCCGATAACATGATGTCACGCCTTCAGTGTTGAAATATTTCACATTTGCAGCAACAATTGTACTGTATTTATTCCTCCCAATGTCATGTGACTTCTGTCATCACATAGTCAGGTGTTCAAAATCCACATTGACAGACTGTATGCATTGTGTGTCCTTATACTGTTATGTGTGAATGACATCTGCCACAGTTATAATGTTTGCAATTACAGTGGGAGAAGCCTTCCCTCAACCATTTTATCTAATATGATTTTTTGCAACACAATCATATGATGTAATGACTTTGCAAGGGGTGGAGTCTCACAGTTTTGTTATGACTTCCACTGTGGTGCATGTGATTCACACCCATGTTTTCAGTTGTTGCACTTGTATAGCTTGCTGCTCATTTCCAGCAAAGGCAACATTATATGAATAGACTGACATTACCCAAACAATACTGCATCAAGCTATTATTATCTATTTTATGTGGGAAAAAGAAATATAAACTTATCTTGTAATTTCATCAAAGTGAAATGGCTATTCTGAGAATGTCATGGTATGAGTACTTCTGTGGCACATACATTGAGTTCTAATGTGTATAGCCTATCTACACAGATAGAGTGTGGTTCAATTCTGGGACAGTATGTGTACAAAACAAAGGAAAATGCTTCTTTGGCCAAGAAACATTGATATTAGACTGCTCACAGTTGTGTCAGCATTAACATGTGTAACGTCTTTTCATCATTCTGACAAATTAATATTGTACAAATTATCATCAGATGTCCTTTCTTACTTCACACATTCATTTCTGTTTTTTGTGACAAGCTCCACTGGTATCTCCTGTGGTAGACCCAGTTGATACACAGCTCTGTAGGGAGCCTAGTATGATAGACAGAGCTTTGAATCTAGTAGCATCTCTCTCAGATAACTGTATCAGACACGAATGGTTTAGGCAAAGAAAGTTGTCATGGCACAGTCAGAGCACCACAATTTTAAGGCCTCATTCTCCAAGTTAGGTGATCCATACCCATCACTATAGGAAAGTGCTATAAGACATTCAAGGCTAACACAAACATTATGCCTGTTTCTTTGGTGTCAATGGATGATATGCATCGTTCTGATATCTTTCCTGGCATGTGTTTGAGACTAGCAAGATGTAAATATTGACTATGTCATTGATTGCTCACAGCCGGCCTTATTTTCCAAATAATTATATCTTCACGGGCATTACTTATTTTCCAAATAATAATACTCTGTATTGTATGCCTTCATCAAAACATTTATGTATTACCATAATTCTTTTGTTCACTCTGTATAGCTTTATAAGGCAAGAGAGGTTACCTGACATTTCTTACTAAATGGCATGATGCAAGATCATCATGTAATGTGAGTGGGCCTAAGTTAGGACATGTTCTTGTGTGTTTGTGTTGTTACATTCTGCTCTGGCAGTGCTTGCTGTAATTTCTTGTGAGCATGCCCAGTATAATCACGTAGTCTGAGATACCTCATCTGAGATACGTCAGGTGCAGCTAACATTGGGTAAGTCAGCGATTCAGGTCATAGCCTGCTGTAGATCCCCAACCATGTCTCAAGGTTGGAGAATATTAGGGTCTAACCTAACACTCTCATACTGGGCGGTTTCAACTACTCCACCATTAACTAGGAAAACTACTCGTGTACCAGTACACTTTCCCAATGTTTCCTGGAATTCATTAATTCCAATGCCCTAGACCAGCTTGTTCTTACCCCAACGAGAAGTTGCAACATCCTCGACCCGGTCATTACTAACAAGGGCAACTGTTGCTCTACACCAATAGTCAACTCCTCCCTGGTTAGATCCGACCACAAACTAATCACCTTGGAAATCCACATAACTCCCACCCCACCCCCAGCAAAGGTATCCACCATGAAAAACTTCTCCAAAGCTAACTTTGGGCTCCAAAAAACAGAGGTGGCTAACTTCACGGCACCCATGCAAATGGAGATTGGTGGCATGACCGCTGAATAACACACCAATGCACTGTACAAACATGTAAACAAATGCATGGATCTCACAATACCCAATACAATCAAGACACTCTCCTCCAAAAAAGGAAGCCAATCTGGTGGTCCCCTGTCATAAACAAACTCTACAACAGAAGGAGGAAACTGATGCAGAATAAGGTGAAGTCCCAAGACTAGAAAAGCTCCCTTATTGGCCTCAACAAAAAGTTGAGATCCTGCATCAAATCCTCTAAAGCTAGCTATGAAAACAGAATTGCAGCAGATAGTAAAGAGAACCACAAGGCCTTCTATAGTTATGTAAAGAATCTCCACGGCAATACCCAGATTTGCTCTGAGCTGCTGCACAATGGTACCTCCTTTACTGAGCCAACAGATATTGCCACTATACTGGCCGACAGATTCAGTGCCAACTTTACCCCTCTCCCCCCTAAGAGACCAGTCACAATATCAATAGATTGCCAGGCACCCAGTATTATTGCTGCACAGTTTAAAAACAGCACTGTCCAAGGCGAAGAATACAGCTTCTATGGGACCTGACAATATCCCTGGCTGTGTTCTATATGAACTACAGAGTGAACTGGCACCTCACCTCATTGCCTCACCTCAGGTTTTGTTCCTCCCAAATGGTGCACTGCTACAGTCATCCCTCTCCACAAAGGAGGAGCAACTACAGACCCTGGAAACTATTACCCCCATTAGCATGACAAGTCTGATATGCAAAGCTATGGAACGCATCATCATGGACCTAATAAACAAGGATATAGAGAATTTCCAAACTCTGGATGCTGCACAGTTTGGTTTTGTGAAGGGTAGATCATGCCTGCTCAACTTGGTCAGCTTCTTTGAGTCAGTCACCAGAGCTGTGGATGAAGGCAAGGTGGTTCATACAGCCTACCTTGATCTGACCAAGGCCTTTGATACCATTCCCCACTCTGGAATCATAGAAAAACTCACTAAGCTAGGCATCAACCCCTATATCACTAGGTGGGTTGCACACTGGCTCACAGGTAGAACCCACAGTGTGAAAGTAGCTGACTCCAAGTCAGACTGCTGACCAGTCACGAGTGGAGTCCCACAGGGTTTGGTCCTGGGTCTTCTCCTGTTTGGTATCTACTTCTCTGAAGTCCAGGCCAACATGAAGGGACTGGCTGACAAAGTTTGCAGATGATTGCAAGTTGGGAGCTATTATTAGCTCCCTGAGTGATGTTAACAACCTACAGAAAGGACTCACTGAGACCAACGACTGGTATCAGAACCATGGCCTTAAGCTCAATGCCAAAAAATGTGTCATCATCCCCCTTTGGGAAAACCCCAGTTCCCATGAATTACCACATCAATGGTAGCCCACTGAACACAGAAGGTGTTATAAGAGATCAGGGAATACAGGTTGACAGCAACATCTCTTTTGACTACCACATTGCCACTGTGGTTAGAAAGCCCTTCTATGTGGCACATCTCATTACTAAGGGTTTTGCATCTGGGAAGAAAGAGGTCATTGTCTCCCTCTACTCTTCCCTCATTAGGCCAATCATTGAGTACAATGCCCCATTTGGCATGTACCTCACTAAACACTTGCAGCAACTGGAGAGGCCGCAAAAGTACCTCACAAAGAGGATCATAGGCCTTAAACATTTGTCCTATATGGACAGACTAAAACAACTCCAACTATTCTCTGTCTCATATCGCCTACTTAGAGGTGATCTCTGCTTGACTTACAAAGCCATGTCTGACCAAGCTCTGTCAGAAATCCTACATCTAAAGAAATCACAATCCCTCCACACTACATGCTCCAGAGACCTCACCTCATTACCACAATCAACAGAACATACTGAAGGGACAGGTTCATAACCCAAAGACTGCCAATGCATTGGAATAGACTTCCCATACATGTCAAGCAGAGAACCTCACTGGCTGTCTTCAAGAGAAATCTTGATGAGTGGATGGGAAATAGAATATTCACCCCAGGGTTCACTCCGGTGACTTTACTCGACAGAGGCACTGGGAACTAAGGTTGGATGGCATGATGCCAGGGTAATCCTATGGGCTAGGCTTCTAAAGGCTCCAGGGCCATTAGCCTAGTACACACCTATGAACCTATGAACCTATGAACCTAGTAGACAAGCTCCATTTATGAAAGGAGACCTTGAACTAATGAAATGACATTAGATCTGTGTTGTCACTTGTCACTTGTGTTTTCTGTGTGT
Organism: Protopterus annectens; assembly: GCF_019279795.1. Classification (NCBI taxonomy): domain Eukaryota; kingdom Metazoa; phylum Chordata; order Ceratodontiformes; family Protopteridae; genus Protopterus; species Protopterus annectens. The sequence continues at coordinate 747,221,875 of NC_056734.1, read as the reverse complement.
TATTATATTACTGTTTCAGATTGACATGAATATACAGCACACTTGTCTAATACATGTTTAAAGGTAGCTGTTTGCAAATGACAACAGACAACAAAATGATGTCCTTTCCTGATGTGCGTGATACAACAGCTGTAGGACTCATTTCATCTTGTTTGTACATGATGAAGTGAAGACTGCAGCACTACTGTCAGTTATCAGACACACATTCCCAGGATCTACATGTTGTATTCAATAACTGCAATCTATGAGAATAGCTCCTAATATATCCATTGTCCGAATTTACTGTAGGCTCAACTCAGCATATGATTAACATTTATATCATATTTACTCCTCTTTGTACACTGTTATTTTGTGTCCCTATCACATCCATTGTTAGCATGTTCATTGTTATTTATGTGCATAGCTCAAGAATTTGGAACAGGATTAATTATTATTATTATATAAGTATGGAAGTATTTTTGTTAAGAATATTTCTTTGTGAAGTAAGCACATTTGACTGCCTTATCTTCATTGCATTTTCTGTGTTTACCCTCCCGTCTTACTTATTTCTGCACTAATGCCATTGTATTCCAATAATATTCTCCCTATTTAACTTCCACCGTATCTTCATTCTTTCAATAAACATGTCCTTACTTTGTATAAGCTTTCCATTTGTGCTCGTATAACAGGTTAGCCTGCAAGTAAGCCACTTTGTTTACATTGTGTGCTCGAACTTCCCTGTACCTTTTCATAGTTGACAATGCTTCTGTTCATCATGAAAAGGTGTTTATAAATATGTCAGTGAGATGAGCAGCATGCACATTCAATCAACGTTGCTGCTCATTATGCTAACATTCTCGGGAAGCTTACATGATTGTTAATGAATTCTGGTGATGGTCCACTGAGTTATAACTGATTGACAGGTAATTTCAGCATCTTTTCCTAACCTCCCATGATCATGAACAACCTCAGCGGATCTTATATAACTGGTAAAGGTTCCTGAGAGGTCAGGTAGAGGGCTTCCCCTCCATTTTACTCAGGACAGTTAAGTAATTTGTTATCAAAACATTACTTTGAAGTTGGCCTTTTATTACCCATGACTCCTAGGACAGTAACAAAACCAATATTTTGCTTTTACTCAGTACATAGCAATTAATTCCATTGTCCATCCAATTGAGTGCCACATTATATGCATATCTATCTATCTCTCTCTCTCTATATATATATATATATATATATATATAGATATAAGTAAATATATACATATATATATATATATACACACACACACACACACGCGCACACACACACACACACACACACACACACACACACATACCTCTCAACCTCTTAGAGCAAGAAATCTGGACAAAGCTATAAAAAATGGAAGGACAAAGGCCCAAAAATAGGAACAATTTTTAAAAATTGCTTTAACAAAACTAAAAAGTTGATAGAGTAACAGGTTGCTCAAACAAAACTAAAAAGTTGCTAGACTAACAGGGTTTGCATTAGCATGAATTTTCAGAAGAATGTGAAGTCTGAAACTCAAATGCCTGTCATTATTTTCTGATTTCAGTCATCAATGACTTGCCAATAATTTGACAGAAAACCAAATTCTATGAGGAAAAAAATAAAAATATGAGGCAAAAATCTGGACATTCTTTGAAAATCTGAACAGCTGAGAAGTGTCTTAAAAACAAAATATATATATATATATATATATATATATATATATATATATATATATATATATATAGTTGTAACAGTCTTCATGTAGTATTGAGTATGATCAGTCCAAATGAGGCTATAGCTAGGCACACTCTTTGTACTCTACTGAGTACATATTTTTTTTCTGAGCATCACATCAATATCGCTTATTTTTCAGGTCACATTATGTTTACAACTGTGCAAATGAATATGTCCAACATCAGATACAATATTGCTAATCTTTAAAACAATATCTTTAATAGTTTTAGGGGGGGCAGCTGAAAACGTTACTTACATTTATTAAGTGCTTATGGGGCAGTATTTTGAGAGATGTGTCTATTTTTTTAAGTGATAGGTGTTCAAGGGGTGGGTATCACTAAGGCTTTGTGAGTACAAAGTGGAATTTGCTTGCTACACCCCTGCATGCAATCATTACTATGCCAATGTTATACTAATGTTAACATTACAGCTGTTATTATATCTTTTTATTGATCTTCAAGATGCATTTGGAAATGGATCTGCCCTGATGGACCTATCCATAAGTGCATTAATAAATACAACTGTGTCAAAAGCTTTAAAATAATTTTAGATTTTTGACATAACGAAAAGGGATATGCTCTTGTAAATGTGTGTAGGAACATGGAAAGAAAATGCAAACTGTAGTACCTAATTGATTTTGGTGTTTGTCTAACTTGTAAAGAAATCACTCTACGTTATTCTACAGTATTGTACATTTCTACAGACTTTCAGACATTTAATAGTTGAGTCAGCCCTGTGAAGTCAGTTTGAAGTTGAACAATATTCCTTAAGAAGATCAGTTTCCCAATGGCAGTTGGTGAATACACTCCACCATAATTGTGTTTAATTGAGAAAGGACTGGAAGCAGAGCTGATGCCATTGTTGGATCTAGGCCAGCTTAGTAAATAGTAGCTATGCAAATACAGCCTGTATCAGAACAATTTGCTTTCATATCAAATGTTTTTTTTTTTTTGGAATAGGGTAAACCTCCCACACCCATTCAAGTGACTATGCCACCTCAACCACCTATATGAATATAATAATCTGTTTAGTCAATGCTCTTTATTTATTTTATTTAATGTATTTGACATTTCTTGATGGGGATAGTCCAACTGAGCTATTGCCCTTTTTCAGCAGAGGCCTGAGGAGAAAAGCTTCACAGTAAAGCTAAGCAAGAACATTGCATGATTATAGTAAAATACAATAAAATAATTAATCAAATTCCATTACAGTATAAGTAAGAAAACAAACAACAAAAGACACATTTGTACAATGTAGCATGTGTAGAACCAGGTAATAACAAAAAACTGGCAAAGACATATTTGGATTGCCATGAGTGAACAACAGTACAATTCAAAGCAGCTTGTCTTATAAGGTACAGGAGATGTAGAGATTTAATATAAAAGTCATATTGCAAATAGGATGCAGGCAGCATGTTACCAGGACTAAGCAATGAAGGAGCATGGAGAGTAGTAAGCGACTGTCTTGTCATAAAGGAGGCTAGTTTTGATAAGATAACTACAGGAAAGGGCAGAATAGGAAGGAGAAGGGAGGAAAGGAGAAAGCCACGGAGGATAAAGGAGTGGGTTCAAGTGGGGTGATTACAGTGACAAGTCCAAGTGTTGTTTAGGTCATTTTTGAGAGTTTTCTTGAATTCATGGACATGAATAATATTTTTGAGGGTCATGGGAAGCTTGTTCCATGAAAGAGCAGGAAAATAGCTGTAGAGATTCTGTCCAATACATTTTTTAGGTTTGTGATTCTGCAAAAGCCATTGATCTGAGCTTCTGAGGGATCGAAGTGGGGTATAGAAGGAAACAAGTGAGGAGATGTTAGGGCAGAAGGAGGGCTTCTTCAGGATAGAATGGATGATGAGAAGTTGAGTAAATAAGAGTTAGTTTGGAAACTCTAGCCAACTTTGTGTCCCAAGAGCATGACAGTGGTGTGATTTAGATGGCAGATTAGCAGCAAACCTTGTAACTTTGTTGTAGGTGGTTTTGACTTTGGAAAGTAGTGAGGACTATAAGCTAGTTAAGATATGTAAGCTGTAGAAGAGGTTAAGGAGATGGTATGTTTGGGCAGGAGACATTCTGGAGTCAGATGCAAGGAATCTTTTGTTTGTATACAGTATGCCAAGCTTTTAGTGGGTTTTGTTGATACAGTCAAGTATATGAAGGTCAAATTTAAGTTGGTCATCTGTGATTGCCTGAAAAGAGCTTTATTGTAGGTTTCAGTTATGATAATAGTGTTGTTAAGGGATGAGGTGGTAAATGAGGATTTGAAGAGGTAGAGAGACTTTTGGGAGGAAGAGAAGTTTTCTCTTTTTGGGGTTAAGTACGAGTTAGTTGTTAGTAAGCCATGTTTCAGTGAGGTTGAAAGATTTTTGTGTCAGAGTGAGCAGGTCAGATGGGTTATCAGCAATGGATATGATTGTGGAGTCATCTGTGCACTGTATGAGAGAAGATTGAGGACAGAAAGTGTAAAGTTGGTTAGTACAGATGTTAAAAAGAAAGGAGCCTAGGATCGAACCTTGTGGGACACCCATATTAATGGAGAGAAAGGGAGGAAAAGCAGAGAACCATTTGACAGATTGCTTTCTATCTGAGAGGTAGTGTTGAACCAGAGATAGTTGCTGAGGAGAGGTTGAGTTGAGAGAGTTTAGAGAGGAGGATGGGTTGAGAGACAGTGTTAAAGGCTTTGGAGAGTCCTAAAAGAGACAGGACACTAGTTTATTATTGCCTCTGGTTAGAGCGATGGAATTAGTGAAAGAGATAAGAGCTGTAAAGGTACTGTGGTGGGAGCAGAAGCCATCCTGGGTAGAGGTGATCAGGTTTTCTTGAGTGAGATAGGCCAAGATTTGTTTATGAAGTGTTCGAGAATTTTAGAAAAGGGAGAAAGTATGGCAATAGGTCAATAATTAGACAGCTCTACAGATTTTTCATCTTTGTGGATAGGTATAGTATGGATTTTTTTCCAGAGAGTAGGGATAGTGGGTTCACTGACTGAGTGGTTTATAAGGATGGAAACAGGATATGGTATGGAGTTAGCAGCAGCCTTTAAGAAGAGAAATGGCAGGTTATCAGCTGATGGGGGATGTGGTTTAAATTTGAGATGAAGATTTTTAATGTAGTTGGATGGAACTGGATTTAGTAGAAAGGGGCAGTTTTGTAGTAGGGGTGGTAGTGGGAGGTGAGGGATTGGATGGGTTGGAAGTGTGCGTAAGTTTGCTGATGGTATCAATGAAATATGAATTGAAAATTGATGCAGTTTTTTGGGGTGTGTTTTTGGGACAGGGGCTGGGAATTGAGGGATTCCCTGGGTGAAGAATTTGGTTTATAGTATTCCAGAACTTTATGGGGTTTCTGGGTTCTGTAGTTTGGGGTGTGTGGTGGAAGTTCTTTTTATCAATCTTTATGTGTTTATTTATTAGATTGTGGCATTCCATATATTTTTGGTAGTGTGTGAGAGATTTGGTCTTAGTCTAGAGTTTCCAGGTAGAATCTCTGTTTTGGATAAGAGACTGAGTAGACTCTAACAGTTCTGGGAGGGGAAAGAGAGTTCAGTGTATTAGAAAAATGGAGTTCAATTGTAGGACAGCTTCATCAAGAGGTAGGAATGCAAGGAAGGACCAGCCTATAGTGGAGAGAAAATTATTAAATGTATTAGGGTTGAAGTTAGTTAGTCTTCAGCATTCTTTAAATTTATGAGGTCTAGAGAGGTGAGGGAGAATCTTTGGATGCATATTGGGGAGAGGTCACTAATGATGTTTGGTAGAGATTCAGGGTGGTGATAGAGGTTAGGACTGGAGACAAGAATCCAGTGAAGTATAAAGTTGGTAGTTTTAGGCTTATGATGAAAAGTGGGAGAAGAGATGAGTTGGGTGTAGACATAGTTCTGTGGGATATTTCCACGTGTGCAGGCCCTTAGGTATACTCTCGACTTGCAGGCATTCCCTCAGGTAACTGGTTTCCATCTGTAACTTTTGGCATTTGATCACTAAGTCCCCAAAGATTTTAAATTGCTTATCTAAAGTTTTATGATCCATAGATCAGTGTCCCACTTGACTTGACCACAAAAACTCCCTCTGGAGCCATTCTTGCATCTCCAGACCGTTGTTAAAATCACAAAACCTATTTTCAGTGTTTGTGTCCCCCTCTGTGTGGCCAGGTCTACCAGATAAGTTGAACTCAAACTCCATACATTCCTGCCGCTTTCTCTGGGCTGGTGTAATATGGGAAGTCTCAGAACTCACTGTTGACTGGCTCAAAACTTCTCCAATGCTCTGATTATCATGCTGGCTGGTCCTACTGGGATGAGGGCCAGACAAAAGCCTCTGCGTAAGCTGATTGACAAGGCAAGTCAGATTGCCAGTACTCACTGTAAAAGTATCCTGCAGTTCTAGTAGTTTAGACAAAGTGGCTTCAGTTCCAGCTTCTCCTTCCATACCTAAACCAATTACAAAACACAAACAGGTTACAGCAGCGAAAAAAGGAAGGATGAAGTCTTCAGAGTTGAGTTCTGCTTTGAAAAAGCTTTATTAAGAATAAAAATTAAATACTTTTGTCCCAATATGACAGGACTTCAGAATAGATAACACTAAGGAAATTAACCCTTATATACATGTTTTTCCCAACTTAATTACCAATCAGCTGTCCAATTAATTAACAATAATGCACAGTCTTAAAGAAAAACATGTTAGTAAAAGTTAATGTATTTAAAACATTAAATCCTGTAAATACCCGAGGGTTAAAGGATAATAAATAATTGTATATGTATAAACAACCTCACAGAATCAACAAACCTATATAAAAAACTAGGATGAGCCACAACCCAGTGAATCACATATAACTATCCCTACCCATTAGGTGCTGTGTACATGGAAAATCAGGCCTATTGTATAAAAAAATAAAAAAAAATCCTCATATCCCTAAAGTAATTTTACTATATGAATAAGAGTAAAAATAATAATAAAAAAAGTAGAAAAACTAGAAACATTCCTTTCTTGTTATATATGTATAACAGCATCAGAAACAAAGAGGCCTTTATTAACAAATTAAACATTGCATACCGAAAAATAGATTTAACATTAGAAGACATGTTGTTGAATGACCAGATTATGATTGATGAATATAATTTTGTACACATGACAAACCCCAAAATCCCTGTGATTTTTGGGATGCTCAAGGTACACAAGTGTGTAATGGATCCCCCACTCCATCTGACTGTGGATGCAAAAGCATCCAAAACTTTTTGTATTGCCAAGTATATTGATTTTTACACAAAACCAGTGCTAGATGTAAACCCTGCTTTGCTCAGGGACTCTTTGAACCTTTTACAAAGAATAACAGATGACCTTTTTAGAGAAGAGATAATTTTTGTCACAACTGACATACAGGATTTGTTTTTGGTAATCCCACATGAGATGGGTATAGGGTGGTTTTACAAATATTTGATATTAAAAACCAACATTTGTCCAAGAAGAGTAGAGGTTTTAAGAGATTTTATGGAAATAGTATTAGAAAACAATTATATTACATTTGAGGGCCAACTCTTCAGACAAAAAAAAAAATGTTGTTGCCATGGGGGCAGCTTTTGCCCCCAGGTTTGCCAATGCAGTTCTATCCTATTGGGAAAATTACATCCTTAATTCAGCATTTAAGGACTCCTGGCTGTTTTATGGATGTTTTTTAGCTGACATGATATTTTTGGAATGATACAGAGTCTAGATTGCACCAGTTTTTTTGAATACCTACACTCTACAACTACTTTTTTTTATTTTTTACCATGGATATTCACGGTGACTCTGTACATTTCTTAGATATTTATCTTAAGAAGAACTATGAAAAGAAAGGGTTTGACTTTACACTATACCATAAGCCTAGTTATTCCAGTTCCTTTCTTCATGTTGATAGCATGCACCCTCTACACCAAAATAAGTCTATTGTAAAGGGGCAATGTGTTAGATTAGCCTGCATGGTTTCAGGTGATGAGGAATTTTTTCAGAAGTGAATAGAGTTATGGGAAATGTTCTTTCTCTAGAGAGGAGAAGCTTTTTGAACAACATTTTTAGCAAAGTGTTCACCAAGAGGAGGACTGGTCGTTTTACTCCTTTATTAGGCAAACATTATGAATATAATGTAGGGGTAGGTCAGGGTACAAGACCTAAAGTGACAGTGTGGTTTTTAATCATGGAATGGCACTGACCTATACTGGACAGTTGGAAGGCCTCAAGGGGATGTTCGAAAGGTATTGGACCATCTTTCAGGTCTACAGTGAATATAGGGATATTGTTGGACCCAAAGCTCTGGTGGTTTATAGAAATGCCCCCTAGCTTTAAGATGATTTTAGAAAGGGGAGACACTACTCTCCAGATAGGCAAAACGGTAAAATGTGAGAATTGTAATCAATGTAAATATATACTAGAAGGTTCTTCATTTTTGGTCACTGGTTTTGGAAAGATTCACCTTAATCAAATATTTGTATGTAGTAGTAAGTGTGTGGTTTATTTGGCACTATGTAGTCCATGTCCAGCATTCTATATTGGAAAAATCAAAAGAACAATTAGGCAAAGGGTTTATGAACATTATTATGACATTAAGAAAGGTGACGGCAACAATATCTTAGTGAGACATATTAAAATGTATCCCACACACCAGTTTAAATTTTGAGTTACCGATAAGGCAAAACTGGGTGATTGGGGGGGTCCTATTGACAGTTATCTTGAGTTTTTAAAATTGAAATTGCAGTTAAAAACAAACACCATGCAACCCCGGGGTTGAATTAATATGTTTCCATCACTAGAATGATGAATTATAAATTATGATGCTGTAACATAATTTAGGGATATTAGGATATTTTTTAATTTTTTATGAAAGGGATGATTTTCCATGTATGCAACACCTAATGTGTCATGATAGTTACGTGTGATTCACAGGTTTGTGGCTTATCCTAGTTTTTTATATGGGTTTGTTAATTCTGTAAGGTGGTTTATACATATACAGTTATTTATTATCCTTTAACCCTCGGGTATTTATAGGATTTAATGTTTTAAATGTATTAACTTTTACTAACGTGGTTTTCTTTAAGACTGCACATTATTTTTAATTAATTGGATAGCTGAATGGTAATTAAGTTGGGAAAAACATGTATATAAGGGTTGATTTCCTTAGTGTTATCTATTCTCATGAAGTCCTGTTATTTTGGGATGAAAGCTCTTCATTTTTAAATGTTTTAGTCTTAATAAAGCTTTTTCAAAGTGGCACTTGACTCTGAAGACTTCATCCTTCCTTTTTGTGTTGAGTAGAAAAAATGTTAACAATTGTCTTATATTTTAATAATTAAAGTAATATTGGGAAATGGTTGGCAGCAGTGGTAATGTCTTTCTCTTCCTTAGGGAACAGAACAGTTGTGCCTAGCCTTTGGATATAAGGAAAATTCCTCTCACTCTACTTTGCTGATAAAGCAAAAGCAATTGAGGTGAAATAACAACTTTAAAAGGTTAATTTAGATATATAGCTATGCATTCTGTACTTAGAGAGGAAAGGTTGTGGATATAATGGCATGTATTGCTTCAAACATTAGGAGGGGTTTGTTTAATAAGCTAAACCCTTTGTTCATTACTTGGAAGAGAACACTTGACCACAAATAAATGTGCAGCTATTGCATGGAGGTTGATGTGAGAAGCAAAAAGATGGAGAAAATAATTCTTATAGGTTCATAGTCTCATAAGTAGGTTCTAGGCTAGTTGTCCTTGTGGGCCATTTTAAGCCGAGCTAATTTCCCTTTTTGTGCTTGGAATAACCTATCTTGTTTGGTTATAGATTGACCTTACTCATCCCATGGTCAATAATTATATATCACACCTAATGTGAATAACTGGGACCATACCATAGATAATTTGAGGGGATCCATGCATGGGATAAAGCATTTAGCAGCTGCCTCTGTCTATTAGTAGCACAGTGGGCAGTCCTGTGGTATATGTTCTGCTTTCCATCAATAGATCTAAGTTGTGCTTGAAAATAGACAGGTATGATCTTTGTTTCATGTTGCTGGGGAGTTAGTTCCATAGCAGAAGTATCCTCTGTGAAATATACCTGTCCCTCCACACCGTTTTCTTGATGCTGCAGAAGATGTTTGTTTTGATTCCTAGGCCAAGAATTTCTGATACCATTTGACTTCTGATGTGCAGTAAATCTATCACTAAAGCATCAGAGAATGTTTTGTATGCCAGACACAGGTCATCTCTTAGGAATCTATAGGGTACTGAGTATAGTGGCAGGGCTTTGAGTTGGTCCATGTAGGACCTGTTGTTAAGGTCTTGTATCCATTTAGTAAGGTATCTCTGTGATTGTTCCAATTGTTGAATGTCCTAATGAGTGCTTAGAGGGGCACGATAACATTCCTAGATCTAGACACAGTCACTTTATTTATAAGCTGTGCAATATAGGACTTTTGTACACTAAAAGTTAGGTCATTGGCCACATAAGTTTCCAATTCCCAGGTAGATGACGTCCAAAAGGATACAATAATGCATTTTTTTGTCATTTAATTTCAGACCATGATGTTGAAATCAGTTATTTATTTGAGACCAACCTTCCTGCAGGATAGCTAAGTCATTTGGGGATTCATTGTCTGCTCCTAGCTTGCAGTCATCTGCAAACTTAGTTGGCCAGATTTCTTTTGTATTGGCTTTTCCTTCAGAAAATTATATACCAAACAGGAGATGTCCCAACACAGAATCCTGGTGTACTTCAGTGGTGACTGGTATCTTTGTGATGGTAACTTCCCATATTTTGATTTTCTGTGTATTATCTGTCAGCCAAATGGCAATCTGTTGGATGACATAGGGGTCTACTCCTAGTTTATTTAGCTTTTCTGTTATGCCTGAGTGGGGAATTTTGTCAAAAGCTTTAATTACATTGAGGTATATATACAATGTGCACCACTTTGCCTTCTATTGTTTTGATGACCTTTTCAAAATAATCTGCCAGATTAAGTAAACATGATCTGCACTTGACAAATCCAAAATGAGATAAATCCAGTGTTTGGAGGCTCCCTATGATCTGATTCATTAATTCCATATTAAGTCATACCATGGCTTTGCATATGAGGCTGGTCAGACTTATGGATCTGCAATTGCTTTTGTCTGTGGAAGGTCCTCCCTTATGCAGTAGCTGTTCTCTGTTCACTTGGTACAAACCCTGAATGGAGGCTGAAACTGGACAGTGCTGTTAGGAGTGTGGCTAAATTGTGCTTCATGCTATTTAAGATGCATCTAGGGACATTGTCAGGACCCACCAATGCAGTATTTTTGAGCTTTTGATAGCACTATTAGGGCATGGTCATGAGTGATAGCTAGAGTTGAGCCAATTTCAGGTATATCTTGAGGGACTGGTGGAAGGGAGAGAGGGGTAAAGTTAGAGCTACATTTTTCAGCCCATAGCTTATCAATATCTAGAGCCTCCGTATAAGTAACATTGTTCACAATCAGTCCAGCACATTGCTGAGTTGTACTTTAGAAATTATGAAACGAACTAAAAAATCCCTTCATAAAATCCTTAATCTTCTGAGCGTTAAAACTTTCATTCCACTCAACACTATTTAAAAGTGAAGTTGTCTATTCAGCTGTCATTATTCAAAGTTATATGGATAGTAGCTCACCTGAAGATGCCCTTATTTGCCAGATATTTTCCACTGTATCCTTACCATGGTGGGGGGGGGGGGTAAATCTAACAATGCTATTCAAAGACTTAACTCTTTTAAGTAATTCAAAAGTTGGCAACCAACACTAGATAGCCTGATCCTCACAGTGGAAAAGGGTCAAGTAGTGCACCCAGGTCAAGACTAAAAACCCAGACAATATAGGTTTATAGGTGTATACTAGGATAATGCCCATGAAACCCAAATGTGACCCACAAATTGATTTATATAGAGGCTGATTTACAGACTGCCTCTGTTCATCAGAGAAATGAATGCCAGATCAAAGGTGAATTTCTGATTACCGATCCATTTGTCCAAGTTGCGCTTCAACAAAGGATAGGGAGGAACTATGCTTCACATGGATGGGGAGCCAAATCCAGACAACTGGATTTCTTTGAGAAGCATATCTGTCTCCCCAATATGACCTATTCAAAATAACAAAATTTAGGTCTTTTAATCTAGTAGTTCTGATGCTGTTTGGTTTGCAGATGTGCAAAAGTTTCATCAAAATAGTGTCCAGGAATGCGCTGTATTCCAAGTAAAATCACCACTTAGAAGTTTGTCTGATACTGAGTAAAGAGACAAGGCTTTGACACAATCATCATAGAATATTGTGTTTACTCCCTGTATTCTTTTGGTAAGGAACCTTTGTGGACATTTCAGGTGCTGCATGTGTTTGTTCAGGTACATAGCAAAGGGGGCATTATACTCTATAGTAGGTCTGATGAGGGCTGAGTACAGTGGTGTGATGACTCTCTAGGCCTCAATGCCTTGCTTTTACTTATAAGTTGAGCAACACACAAGGATTTTCTTATTATATTCATTTCCATATTGGTCGATGCCTAGGTTACTATATACATAAGTTCCTGGATCCATTACTAGTGAATCAACTTGTTAGGGAGTTTTCTTGATGATGTAGATATCCAGAGTGGCAGACTTTCCAAAAGGTACTATAATGCATTTCTTGATATTGAGTTTTAAGTCATGGCTTTGTCACCAAGTGTTTTTTTTTTTTTTTTTTGCATTAGACTTTCCTGAAGTGTGCTCTTATCTTGGGGGATTCAACGACTGCTCTCAGTTTGCAATCATCTGTAAACTTGTTAGTCCAGTTCTGAAGAAGCCCAGTTTTGTGGGTGAAAGTGCTTAACTAGCTTGTTTGTTTGCTTGCTCTTTTTCCACCAGTTCGTCATTTTTACCACCAGTTTTGTCTGTTAGTTTGGAGTTGTCCTTTTTGTTACTTTATGTTATATTATATTATATTACATTAAAACGCAATTGATTCACAGTTTGTTTATTGTGACTTTTCCTTTCTTGGTGGAGGCACTTATTGGCGTTCTCGCAGTACTTTTAGTTTCAATCATTTGTAAACTTGTTAGCCTGAGGCATTTGACATTGGCTTTGACATCCAAAAAGAAGATGCCAAAATGGAGTGGGCCTAACACAGAGCCCTGTGGGACTCCATTGGTGACCAGCCTCTTTGTGAAGGTGGTCTCACCAATTCTAACTTCCTGGGTCCTATCAGTGAACCAGTTAGCTGTATACCTAGTTCCATAAGTTTGTTGACAAGACCCGAGTTGGGAAATTGTATCAAATGCATTAGCCAAATCTAGGTAGGCAGTATGCACTGTTTTCTCTTCATCCATTGCATAAATAAGTCCACAAGAATCAGTAAGTATGACCTAACTTTGACAAAGCCAAACTGGGATGGGTCCTGTGCCTGGAGGTCTTCTATGTCTTTGTTGGTAATTTCCAAGATAATTCTTTCATGGGACACTCAGCCTTCTCTGGGCCAGTCGTTTAATGTAATGCCCCTTTTGGCATCTATCTTTCCAGGCACATGCAACAACTGGAAATTTCACTGAAATGCCTTACTATAAAGGATACAAGGCCTAAACAACATGTCCTACTTGTACAGACTCAAAGCCCCGCCAATATATTTAGTATCTTACAGACTGCTAAAAGGTGACCTGTGTCTGGCATACAAGGCATTCTCTGACACAATACTGAGGAATTTACTGCACAACAGCAAGTCAAATGGCATTAGAAATACTCAGTCTAGGAATCTAAACCTCTTCTGCAACATCAACAGAATGGTGTGGAGCGACAGGTATATCTCACAGAGGATTGCACTGCTCTGGAAAGTTCATTCCTGCCCATATTTAAGCACAACTTGAATCTATGGATGGGAAACAGAAAATCTACTGCTGAACTGCCCCCTGTACTACTAATAGACAATAACAGTACCTAAATGCTTTATCCCATGCATGGGTCCCCTCAAATTATCCATAGTATGATCCCAGTTATTCTTATTAGGGGTAATATATAATTATTAGCCATGGGATGGGTAAGACAAATTTCTACCCATGTGGGATAGGTTAATTCACTCACAAAAATGGAAATTGCCCAGGCTTTTTATTCAATCTACTATTGATCATCTCTTGGACATTGAATCATAAAAGCAACTACATGAGGCTAAGTTATCAACCATAACTATGATACTACCACCTAAAACTATGTGCCCTCTCCATCCAGCAAATAATTTTCCTAGATTAGTGGTCAATAATTGATGAAATGATGTAAACAAGTTTTGGTGGAAAACTGTTTATTATACACACTAGTTATTTATTTATTGGCATTTGATTACCAGCTTAGCAGACATGAAAATACCTTTCTTCACTGGAGGCCCATTAAGAAAAGCTCCAGTAAAAAATACAGCTTACAGTTAAATTTGATTACCAGCTTAGCAGACATGAAAATACCTTTCTTCACTGGAGGCCCATTAAGAAAAGCTCCAGTAAAAAATACAGCTTACAGTTAAAATTTGTACTTGTTGAGAATTATAACACAATATAGTCATGAAAGATAACTGTACAAAGTGTAAAAGAAGGATGTATTATATACTGCTGTACAAAATAATTTTACAAAAACAATGCAATATGATGACATTTTGTGATAATATTTTATACTAAAGAAATTATGGAGCTATAATTATGCAAAGTTACAAAGAAAACAATTTGAGAAGTATAAAACCATGAGGCAAAAATGAAAGGAGTATTCATTAGGTCATTAGGCTTTGGTTAGGTGGTTTGCAAACAGGCTCACAGATAAAACACAGACAGTCAAAATAGATGACTCTACCTCCACCAGCTAAACCATAACCAGTGTTGTTCCACAGGGATCAGTGCTGGGGACTCTATTGTTTAGAATCTACTTCTCAGATATACAGGCTAAAACAAAAAGCCTATGGCTGACAAAGTTTGCTGATGATTGCAAACTGGGTAGATTCAAGTCCCCAAATGATATCAACATTCTACAACAGGTGCTTACACAGACAAACGACTTGTGCCAAAGTCATGGGCTAAAACTCAATGCAAAAAATGTATTATCATCCCCCACAGCAAGGGCAATACCCCTGCAGATTACCACATTAGTAACATCACCATAAACACGCAATCAGTGGTTACAGATTTGGATAACACAAGTTGACAGCAAACTTTCCTTTGAACACCATGTCTCCACAGTGGTAAGAAAGGCTTTCTACATCACCCATCTCATAACCAAGGGCATTGCGTCCAGACCAAAAAAGGTTATAACCCCCGTGTACCCCTCACTCATCAGGCCAATAATAGAGTACAATGCTAGGTTTGGTATGTACTTTACCAGGCAGCTGCAGCATTTGGAAAGACCTCAAATGTCAGGGTCCTCAGCATAGGTCATATGCTAACAGATTGAAATCACTGTCCCTACAGTCAGTGTCTTACAGACTACTCAGAGCTGACCTCTGCCTTGCATATAAAACAATCTCAGATCCTGCTCTAATGGAAATGCTGCACATTCATAGGTTCATAGGTGTGTACTAGGCTAATGACCTTGGAGCCTTTACAAGCCTAGCATATAGGATTACCCTGACATTGTGCCACCTGTCCTTAGTTCTCCATGCCTCTGTCGAGTAGAGCCACTGGAGTTATCCCCAGGGTGAATTTTCTATTTCCCATCCACTCATCAAGATTTCTCTTGAAGAGGGCCAGTGAGGTGCTCTGCTTGACATGTATGGGAAGTCTATTCCAAAGCAAGGGCAGTCTCTGGATTATGAACCTATCCCTCCAGCATGTTTTGTTGATTGTGGTAATGGGGTTGAGGTCTCTGGGGCATGTGGTGTGGAGGGATTGAGATTTCTTTAGATGTAGCATTTCTAACAGAGCTGGGTCAGACATGGTTTATAAGTCAAGCAGAGATCGCCTCTAAGTACGTGATATAAGACAGAGAATAGCTGTTATTTTTTTTTAATGGAGATTCATAAATCAGATGGTATAAGATGCACTCACTGTAGGGAACTCAGCCTAGTATGTGACATCAACATGACTTATTGGTGAGATAGATATGTCTCACAGAGGTTACCTCTCCTCTGGAACAAACTTTCAATTCAGGTGAAAGAATTTGCATGATTGGATAGGAAGCCGCAATTTCACCCCGACAGTTTCACCTATTTCCCTCTTGGACAGAGGCAGTAGTTGTTGACTTAGTTCCACTTAATTCCTTAATATTTTTGGGAAAAGGGGTTGTACTTGGCTAAGTTTTTAAGGGCCCTAAGGCCATTAGCCTAGTAACTTATTTCAAGAAATCAATGTTTGTGGGTTCTTTCCAGCCATAGTTTGCCTTGTTTTCAGTTTTTCCAGTTGTCCTGTTTTTCTTCTGATTTTCATGTTTTCTAAATAGTTACTTATATATTTAAGGAGTAGTATGTTTTCAAACATACTTCTCACTTGATATGATATTTCCAGAAAATGCTGTTAGTTTTTTGTGCATTTGGAAGTAATAGTTTGAAATCATCATCTTTAAAACAATTGCATTGACTGGACCGTCAATGTTGGTCAAGTAACAAATACCTAAAAGTGAAGAAATCTGTTGTAATGATATTCTAAAGTATTAAAATATACCTCAAAACCAAATGAGGGCACACAACACAGTTGGAAGTTGATAAAAATATTTGATAAATCATAAGTGTTTTCAATCCAGTACAGGTGCTTCTTCAGATCATTAAAACTCCAATGATTAAACACTTTTAAATACATATACTATATGCAAAGTAACCAATACTTTCTTTTAAAAAATGTATGCGATCTAAGGTGAGGTTTAAAAGAAACAGCTTCATTCAACCCATATCCTTTGTCAGCCTGCAATAATATTATCCAACGTAGCTCAGACAGCTCAGTTTCATTCCTTAAGTCACCTAATCTCATATCACTACATAACAATTGTACAACTAAAAATATAAAAGATGCATCTGAATACAATCTTTCATGTTTGGCAAGTGCATTCTTAACATCTAACCTCTTGATCTCATAGACGTGTTCACGGACCAGCTCTCTAAGATAGCAGTTTGTCTTACCTATATAAAATGACAGACCCACTCTGCACCTAGCCAAATAAATCAAATCTGACAGACACAATCTGCACTTAGCCAAATAAATGAAATTCCGCATGGAAAAATCAGCATATAAATCAAACCTAAATTGTCTTCCTGTACTAGGATGTATAAATATGCCAGTACTATCAAAATAAGAACAAAAATTACAAGATAAGCATGCATACCTGCCAACATGCGGTGTAAACTGTCTCTCAACAGATTTACATGCATGGTTCATATAACACAGCATCTGCTTCAGGGAAATCTTATTCTTGTAGCAAAATATAGGTGTTACTCTTACAACATCCTTAATACTTATCATCTGCTATTAAAACAGGCCAATGTTTTCTAGAAACATCACAACTCATACGAATATCTGAGGAGGACAACAAAACCCCCAAGCTCCATGATGGAACCCTCTCAGAGGGTACCATTTAATGTTTCAAATCTACTAAAAGAAATATGGTCTCATTCTACCCTTCCTATCAAAATTCCTGGAGCTCAAATTCTCCTCTACCTCATGAGTGGAATATCCCCTTGACCCTAGCTCTGTCTTAAACTCACAAAGAGCCTCTTGAAATTCTATTTCTTTGAAATTCAACCTTGACAGCCTCATCCTTTGCCCTCTCATGATATTTTGGTACACATAATTGAGATGCATACTATTTCCATGAATAATGTGATTCCTTCTGCAGGTTTTCTTAAACAGACTAGACACAAACTCACCATTTGTGGCCCTAGTAATACGAACATCTAGAAAGTCAAGCTTGTGTTACAATGCTTTCATAGTAAAATTTTAAAAACTGGTTGAAGAATTAAGAAAATCAATAAACACAGAAAGCTCACTTCATGAGCCCAGCCATAGCAGACATCATCAATAAAGTGGTTGTAATAAATTATGTACTTTGAAAAAGGGCTAACCACTAGAACCTCCATGATCTCTTCATGAGCCAGAACCATACTGGTGTAGCTACTAGCACAAGATGTGCCCATAGCTAGGCCTAGCTTCTGCCAATGGTATTGGTCACCAAAAATAAATCTGTTGTTCTCAAGAACCAACTCAATAAACATACAAACTATAATATACCTTCCAGTTAATGCAAAATGATAAAATGTTGGAATTTTAATAAATTTAACTTAAGTTTTGTCATATTTGCAGATTTCCATATTTAAGTATTTTGTTGAAAAGTTATTAGACGATATATTAACTAAAATGAAATTTACATTACTTTTGCTCTAATAATTGATGTTTTCAGAGGGAGCTTATTAAAAATTAACTATAAGCTATGTACCATTTCTATATTTTACAGATTACCAGCTTTTTTCCTCCATTATTACTATGTGAAGTACATTTTTCCCACTGAATGTGATACTGTTCTAAGCACTCCTAAGATTACTTCTTCCCAGTATTATATAATTTATGTTTGATGACTTTTATTATTTTATATTCCATATTATCTGTCCTTTATTTATGAACAATTGCTTGCCAGATGTTGGAGTGTAAAATAAATGTTTTTGCACAATTGGAAAATTAGAAACTTATGAAAAAGATGTTTTACTTTAATTAAAAAGGGAATACTGATTCTTTTTTTTTCTGAATCAACTATTTTGTCAGTTCCCCCATTAGCTAAAACATTGCAAATGTTGAGGCTTGACTCTTTTGTTATTTTCTACTTCTGATCAAATGTATAAGAGAAAATCAGAAAAAAAATGGAGTCTGTTTTACTCACTGACTAAGATAAAGTAACAGAGAATAATTATTTTAAATATGTTTCTCTTACGTCTTTGAGTAAATTTTGTTATACAAGTAATAGTTTGTGGAATAAGATAGAACATGCTTTACCTGACAACTTTTATAATCTGTTTCCAGGAATATAACTTAATTTACACATTTTTATCTCTATTTATTTATAAGTCCTTTCTATGAAGTATTACATTTGCATTGATATTTAATGTTATCTTGTACTTCACTTCTAGATTACTTTAAATTGGCCAAACGCCATTTCATATATGTAGTTTGTTTGACTATTTCTCTAATTTTCCATTGTTTTACCTGCTTATTCCTTTTCTAATAAACAGAAGGGAATTGCAGTACTCCTCTTGCCCAAAACATCATAAGCCAGATTCCAAAATCTAGCTGTGAACAGTGCAGCATGACAAAGGAACACTTCAACACACCAGCTGCGGAAGCAATTTCAGAAGGTATGCTCGATAATCACAGATTCCATGTATGCCCATCAGATTCCAAAATGCATCATGCATGCCCAATACAACTTAAATGCAACAAAATGCAATGCAGACACTGTTTCTGAAATCCGTGCAAATGCCATACTGCAGCATAAGGAAAGGAAGCAATCCCCCCTGAATCCTATGGAATCCATAAAAATACTAACCAAAAAAAAATTCTACCTGCAATGAATGAACTGCAACTGGCTGTGGCCCTGCCAGATATGAAGGAGGATCTGGCTGTGCATCCTAGAAGGCAGCTAGCTAGAAATTGAGCCAGGCTACAACTAAGCCAACTCTTAGATCAAGAAATCATTGACAGGTACTGCCTAAACAGACAGCTGGTGTAGGCTGTGTGCAACATATTTGCCCTACACATAGACATTACTAGGCAACCCTATACCTCTTGAAGCAAAAGTGTATCTGAGTCTAGGAATACTGGCATCCAGTACATTCCCATAACATATGGAAAATGCTTTAGGAGTGTCGCAGGCAGCTGGCAGTCATATCCTCACACAATTCCTGGCAGCAATGTGTGCCAAAGTAGATGAACACATTCACTTTCCATATACCCCATGAAGCAGCAAAATGCCATGAACCATTTCTAAAACACCGCAAGCATCCCCCATGAGTTTGATGGAATAGACTGCACCCACATCCCTATTAAGACTCCTGAGCACCCAGAAGCAGAAAGATACGTCAATAGAAAGGGATGGCCATTCCTGAACAGCCAGGTAGTGTGCACAGCAGATGGCAACATAACATATGTCATGGTGTCACACCTCAGAAGTGTCCATGATGCTACCATATGGAAGGAAAGTGGTCTGAGGGTGCATTCCAGCAAGATGAAATACCTGAGGGACTACTACAAGTTAAGTATAGGGACACAGCTAGGATGTAAGCTAAATGCATACCTGCAACATTATTAATGATGCCAACATATGGGTTTCCACTCCCCACAATAGGTGACTGTGATTATCCACTTAAGCCGTGGCTAATAACCCTATACAGAGAACCTTCCAACCCTGCAGTGGAGGCCTACAATAGAGCACAAACAATAACACAAAATACCACAGAGCATGTCTTTGGTGTACTGAAAACTAGGTTCAGATGAATGAACATGTCTGGTGGTGTACTGCAATACATTCCTGAAAAGGCAGGACATATGATTTTTGTGTGTGCCATGCTATGCAATATGCTAACAACAAAACAATTGGCTCCCTGTCCATGTCAAGAAGAGTTTCTCCCTAACCTAATTCAAGTGCAACTTGGACAATTGGATGGGGAGCAGGAAAATTCATCCCTGGTTTTGTACCTATGTCTTTAATGGACACAGGCAATCTGTAAATGGTTCATCATCCAGGACCTAACTTGCAAGTGTTTCATCTCCCAAGCCCCTGCTTACACTTATCAAGGGCATCAGAACTTGTCAGAGATTTGGGATGCATAGCTAGGCTTAAAAAGGCATTTGCGGTCATTAGCCCAGTAAACACCTATGAACCTTCAAGTGTGGGTGAACCACTCCAAGAACCCAAGATGTCGGAATATGACATTCCACAGCTATCAGTGGAGGAGCAGAAGAACACAAGGGGTAGAGAAACAGGTGTGGGTGACTAAGGATGCAACCCAGGCCCAGGTGATACAGCAGCATCTGACACACACCTTTGAGTCATAACAAGCCACACATACAGAAGTACACATATTAAACACTGATGTTCAGTTGTTTCCCCACCACAGCAACACAGATTGCATCTAATGGTAATTACCCAGTAGATGTATACACTGAGTGTTAGACATAATAATATAATTCTAACATTTAACAGTAAGAACATATACAAATCTATCACAACATGGACCATCATCTCAGGTCATAAATGACACAGGTGTGCATAGTATTGCATACAGACAGACTCATAGTGGTGTATGTGTATATGCTGACAACAATAAACATACCTCTGTGAAACCATTTCTGTCTGTCTGCTGTCAAAAGATGCAAACAGGAAACCAAATCAGGACATACTGTAGAACTGTTGTCAATACCACAAGCAACACATATCAATGTAAAATATGGATACATTTTAATGTACTACATGGAGTCACCTATGTTTAGTAAAAATGTCAGACTCCCATGACATCAGGCTTTAGAGTAACCTCAGTAGAATGACATCATTAGTGGCCTGCATAGTAATCATCATCACCACAAGGCGAGACTGACACTGTAAGACATAGTGGATCAACTGCCACTGTTAATCTAATGCAATCTAAGGTGCCCATGCTGACAGCTCACACTGTGATCCTGGCAGCCCTTACCACATATGGAAACATGCCGGCATGTAGAGACATAGTGTGCAAAGGATCATGTATGCAAGTTGAATGACTGATTGCAACTGTGGGGCCCACACTGGATTGGCCAGCAGCAGATGTGTGTGCACAATGCAGCAGAGACATCAATGCATGACGGTCAAGGGTTCATCTGCTGAAAGGGGTCCTGCCTCTCTCATGTGGCACTCGGCTAAGCACAGTCAGGGCATGCAGAAACTTGCCCGTACTACAGCACTAGTGAAGTACTGTAGTAACCAGGGATTTAATGGACTCTGACACAGATAACATGCTTTAATGTCATGCAGCTAATGCAACCATGACCTCACCATGTCTGTGCTTCTGCCTTTCATGCAGCACACCTAGCTGGTGTACAACAAGCAACATGATCCATGGTACAGGCAAGTGCATGAAATTCAGGTCTGTGATGTCGCTGGGAACATTAATTTGCCTATCAGGGTAGGTGGACACCTTCTGATACAGGCCCGTGCACAAAAGCTACACATAGGCAGTATCACTGTGTTGTGGGGAAGTGTCAACATCACCAGAAAACTCAACATGGAACTGTGGTTCTCAGGCCTCATCCTGTCCATCATATGATGCCCCATGTTGTCAGAATGGCTGGACAGGTTTTCCTCCACATCGGAAGCTACAGCCTCATTCACATGACTGTCACCCTCTGTGATGGACTGTATCACCACATCACTGTCCTGAGTGGGAAGGGCCATGCTATCATATTGAGACACATCAGATCCTACATCTGGATCAGTTGACAGTCTACTGGAGGATGAAGGTAATGGGCATGCTAAAAGAAGATACAGATGTCACAGATAAAAGCAGCAATGATATGTATAAACAGAGGTAGTAGAATAACAGTAGAATACCAGTGACACTCCCCTGATATGGTAAGTTTGTTGTAATGCAGATCCTGCAGTCTAAAGAAATAGACTAAGCAAACACAGTCATGCATGCATGCAGCAGCACTGATGCATGATGACATACACAACACAGTAACAGGATATGGTGATACATGATGTACGGTGCACCTGTTGGCCAGATGTCCCTGTGTAGAAAAACAGTGATATTAGTTCATGCAACACAGTTATGCTGCACAGTGCTGCAGCCTATGAACATGGTGGGGAACTACACCTGGTCTGTCTGTAGGTGCACCTAGATAGCTTGTTTCCCCAGAAGATGTACCTGAATTTTACAATGTTGGGGAAATATCAGTATGCAGTATACACCACTGGCTTGACAGGAAGAAGAGGCAATAGCAGGTAATGGTCACAGTAACAGGATATGGAGACACTTATCCGTCATGTCTTGCTATTGGGTAGAAGTGGATGGACCTGTGCAAATGAATGCAGGCAACATTATACATGTTGGCTGTACTGTTATGTATGTACTAAAGTTGTATGGCAACATGTCATTATACTTATGTTGGTCATTCCCACCCTGTGTGGACCCATGTGCACAATGCAATTCTGCTGCTGCAACACAAAAATAATAATACATGAATATGCATGCAACAGCAATATGTACTGAGTTACTCTGTATGCATTAATGTTATGCAAAGTAACAAATACATGTGCAGCCTGGAATACCTGCTTCTATCCCACCCCCAAGTGTGCTGCACTCCCTACTCACCTCATGCAATGATGCGAGAAACTGTGTGATGCCATCAGGAGGCATCAATGGTGGACCACTACTGGTGGCATCCCTTGACTTCTCATATCAGCATAAACTGTTGGCTGCATGAAGGATCATGTCAAAGTGCCATTAGCAACAAGCTTCCCAGGATTTATTGTGACCTTCCACAGCATTAATCATGTTGGTAAGGTCAGTCCACACTTCATTCCTCCATATTGTATTTCCTGCCCATCCAAAGAGACTCCATCTATGTTGTCACAAACTATCTATTATAATTTTCCTTTCCTGTGGCAAAAAAATGTCACCCCTAGGGCTGCTTGCCATCTGGAAGACAGTCATATAAACATGTTGGGATTAATGCGAGGACCCACATATGGAGATGATTATGCTGACAGCTTATGCCAATTTACTCTCCCTGTATTCCTGCTCAATGCCAAAATCTAGAAAATAGTCCTTGTCCCATATAGTACTGTGACATATAAAACCATATGTGATATGAAAACAATGCCTGAATACATAAGATTTGGAACAACAACATAACTTGTCATATCTGTAGAGGATGTCTGTGGGATTTGAATGCATTATAGAGGATATCACAGTAATGGGGGTCCAAAATAAACAGCATTGTGCTACACGATCCATACAATTTGCATGCAGTTCATGTTAACATACTACACATAACATGTGTAAAACTAAAATGTTTGATGGCTGTCACACACATCCTGTAGGTGTAAAGCAATGAGAGCCTAAATAGACAACATGTATAAGAAACAGTCATATTAACATGAACTGTTATACATGATGAGATTATATCAACACAATCAATACTGAGCAGTAAGTGCTATCCCCAGGGAGTATCTGTAAATTATCAATTGAACAACTTACGGACAGCATCGTAAAGCCTCTACATCCATAAGCATACTTCACACAGTACATGGTAGTAGACATAAACATAGATGTAGTTTTACTGAGGCAATATTTTTAGTATATGTTTTAATAAGCATCAGTGAATAAATATCCATAACCATATAACAAATTCATACTTCATAGCAACATACAGATAATGTCGGAATCCATAGGTTCTGTATGTATACCACAGACTGTACAGAGTCACCAGCAATATATATGGAAAATCAGTTAGTACATTGCTATGTACAGTTCACTGGTGCTGTTTACATTTTTTGTATGACTGTATATTGAGGAAGTAGCACTTGCTAGTGATGCAGATGTACCCACCTGTATTCATACAGGTTAATTGTACACCCCAACAGTAAGTAATATACATGTTTTATATTTTTTCAATTCTCAGTAAATGCATCAATCTATGCATATACACACAGGTCTACTTCATATTCATAACATTGAGACCAAAACATTTATATTCCAAAGCACTGAAAACCCAAAACATTGAAAGCACAGGACATTGAAAGTGTGCTTCATAACACTGAAAACTACAATGCATATGTAAATAACATCCTCTCCACCTATAACAACACCTAACTAACAAATACACTTTCTACTATGTTTCTCCCGCCTGCAACTCCCATGTGGGGGGCTCTGCCCTCACACCCCCTGTAAATGAAATATACCAACTCCAAGATCGCACTACAGTGGAAAAACATTAATTTCCTAACCTTACTGTATCACAATCACCATACATTGAGGTTAGGAAATTTACTTTTTTCCACTGTAGTGTGATCTTGGAGTTGGTATATTTCATTTACGGGGTTGTGGGGGTGCAGGGGGGCTTGCCCCCTGAAGAAACGTAGTAGAAAGTGTGTTTGTTAATTAGGTGTTGTAATAGGTGGTGAGGATCTTATTTACTTGTGCAATGTAGTTTTCAATGTTATGAAGCACACTTTCAATGTTCTGAGTTTTCAGTGTTTTGGGTTTTCAGTGTTTTGAATTTTTGATGTTATGGTCTCAATGTTATGAAATTCAACATTATGAAATTTCAGTGTTATGAAGTAGACTCATACACATACATTTCCAAGAAGTAATGATAACACAGGTCTATATGGAAAGAAACATATCTCACTACAGCAATGCTAGCAGGTGCAAAATTACCTTTGCAACTACCTTTGAATCAGGTATACCTGAAAGTAAGACTAGCTATATGCACACAGCTTTTAAGTCCCATTTGTACCATACATAATTAATGAGGTTCATTAAAGTTCAAGGTTTTGGGACTCCATTTGCTCACATCTGAGTAAGTTCTCAAAATCTGGCACATTACCCAATAGCTCAGCATAATGAGGAGGTGGTCACTGCAAATACTCAATAGGTATCATTAGATGAGACCATATGTAGCACATGCCTGTCATCTTGCACTGATCTGATACCATCCCATGAGCACCACTTTTAAATTCTGATTTTGATACATTTACAGATCAGACCATTGCTACCTGCAAAATGAGTGGGTCCTCAGTGGATAATTTATTGAACTGTGATCTGTCAACTTTATCAACAATATTATTGAGATGCTACTTCCAGGATGCTTCGATGTGTCTGGGTGCCCAATTGCATAGAGGAGGATACAACTCGGGTGCTGACCATCTATACCAGAGTGAAGCATCAGATAGTAGCCAGACCACAGAAGTTCGTAATAATCAATACATGGAACCAGATAGCGAGGCAGCATTGACAGTGTATGAGAATCTACAGGACTGGGGTGCAGGTTCACCACCACTACAGTGACCTGCATCAGAGGGATGCTGAGGACCTTTCTCAGAGTATCATTGAGGTGCAGAAACAGCTGGTAGATGCCTACAGGAAGTATCACAATCCTAAGTATAGCATTCCTAAGGAAATCCAAGATATAGCTGTGACCCATATGTCCAGTATATGCCTTTTTAACCCATTATCTAGCTGTTCTAATAATTAGTTAGTCTGGATAATTAAGAAGGCAAGGTGACTTTTCTCCTTATAATTATGTTTTCAATTCCCACATGGTTTATCTGTTTAAACTTGTTTATCATGTACACACTAAGAAACAGATTCAATGTTTCTGTTTTCTTACATAAGTACGTCATTTCACACATCCAGTATGATTTTGTATCCCTGACACTTATTGCATCAAGGCTACTGATTACTTTGCATTTCTGTTATCTGTATTACTTTAGAATATCGCCCAGTCTACTTGTGTATTTGTGAATAGTGACTCATAGAGACATCCGTTATTCCATACTGCTTTACAAAGTGCACAGTATTATTAAAATACCATTTGTTAAATATAAGACTACTGCATGCCTGAGTGTCTACCCATAACTTTTACACTGTAACGCTTGATGCTGTTTGGCAGTTCTATGGAGCATGTGGGCCTATAGTGTTTAAGTGTCAGATGTCTCCATATTCCTCCATTATCCACAGGAATACCGATTCATATACACAACAGTAGTTTGTTAAGAAGGAAGGTACTGTGCTGTGGTTTAGCTCAGCCTATAAAGCAAGAGGACAGTTTACATATATCATGGCTA
Organism: Protopterus annectens; assembly: GCF_019279795.1. Lineage (NCBI taxonomy): Eukaryota > Metazoa > Chordata > Ceratodontiformes > Protopteridae > Protopterus > Protopterus annectens. The sequence goes on along the minus strand of NC_056734.1, from coordinate 747,195,394 downwards.
ACTATGGGTTCAAGCCTACATAGGGGACTGCTCTCATTAAATTTTGATTGTGTGCCAGTGTAAAAGTTTTGAAAATGCTTGTATAGATACCTGTTTATATTAACAGATATTTTGTGCATGCTTATGGCTATACATTTATTGGTTGGATATTTATGAATATACTCCATTATCCACAATATTCTGCCAACAGCAGCTGTTTTACTACAGTTTTATGTATAAAGCTTTGAACATACTGAAATAGTTCTGCAGAAATAATGTGGAATGGGATAACTCTGGCAAACTGAATTAAATGTATAAGTGTGTCATTTTTTATTAATTCAGATTTAATACAATTCGCATACTTCTACATCTTTGGAGGAGGTGAGATGGTCAGATATACATTTTGACTGTAGAACAGTGACACTCCCGATATCAAGGATATCTCTGATGTATAATTTGCAATTTGACAACAATATATATCAATATATTTTCTGGCCTCCCACCTAAACTACATTTGTGTGTTTGTGATGATATTTGTACTTGTCTGTTAAGAGCAGCTATGTGTTACATGACAGTGTTCCACTGTCTGAGGTATGAAATTTTACAGTTGTGTTTTTGTATTATGACCACTGTGCTGACATGCACTCATGCTTGTAATATTATTTTCATAAATGCACAGCACGTACTTTTTATTTTAACCATCTTGTAAAACATTAGCCATGATCCATATTACTACCTCATTCCTGCATATTCATACCTCTTATTTGTTTAACTGCATTTCCTCCATGCAGTCTCCCACAGATGGATTAGCTACTCAGGTGTCAGGGTTAGAGTCCGAGCATAGCCGAGAGTTGCAAATTTGAATCTCAAGTCATCCAATCTGTTTTTCTTAGTCCTCCAATGTGTCTGAAACATTCAAAGCTGTTATTCCATTTAAAAGTTAGAGAACATGAGCTGATCAACATATTTCAGTGTTACTTTATACCTGCACCATTCATGCATGATTTTTACTTTTTGCAAGTGATGAAGACCATGCTGTGCTAATGGGTGCACAGGCTGGAGGAACACTGCAGGGAGAAAGGTAAGCTCAGTATTTCTTAACAATTTCTAACTAAAATACATCTGATCGTTGTTAGAGGATTCTTTTGCATTACCAGTATACAACTTCTAATGCAGGAATACCCATCATGGGTTTTTAATTTCTCCAAATCGTTTGGATTTCTAATACCATGACGGAAATGGACCTCATGCCTAACTCAAAGTATGATTAAAGTTCATGAAATTAGTATTGTTTCAATCTTTGATGTCAGCCAGAAGTGCTCTTTGCAGCACCTGCAATGTGCCTAGTAAAGACTCCTCTGTAATTTATACAGAGTTACATGTACTGGTAACATATCTAGATATGATTCTAGATTCTTTTATATAAGATTCATTGCTCCTACTACTATTGGAACTGCATGGGTATCTTTCTTCCACATTGGTCTCATTTCTCCCTGCAAATCCTAATATTTTATGACTTTGTGTCTCTCTGTACGCAAGATGCTATAGTCACTGGCTGCTGTACCAATTCCAATGATCAATGCTATTTTTGTCTTCTTTTCATGGACCACTATATTGGGTTTTCTCGCATCTATCTTTTGAACTGTTGGTAATGGGTGATCCCATGTGATGTAGACTTCATCATTTTTTATGATGCTTTGTGGCTTGTGTTTCCTGTGTTTTTCAACTACTTCAGTATTATAATGTTTGCACAATCCCCAGTGCAGCAGTCTTGCCACATTATTATGCCTTTCAGTATGCAGTCTTTCTGCCATTAGTATATCATAACCTCAAGAAGGTGTGCAACTCTTTCCAGTTCGGTTTTACAAAACCTACATTTCTCTGTTTCCCCCACATGTTCAATGGACTTTGTAAACCAAGGTGTACGTAGCCCACTATCTTAGGCCACCAACATTATCCTTTCATCTTTTGGTTTGAATTCGTCTCTCCTTAACCATTCTTGCATTTGATCCTGATAAACATGAGGCTCTTCCAGGAGTTTTCTATACTTGCAACTATATTTATGCATTTTCTACATTTCTTGCCTTCTCATCCTTGACCTTATATTCCCTTCTTTTGTTTTTTGGTACATTCAGTTTCTGCCTTATTTTTATCTACTCCTGGTTTGATTTCCATTCCCGCTTGACGCTGATATGCTTCTACTAGACTAAGAAGGGAAGTCATCTTAGATTTATTCTCCTCATGTTTCAAAACTTTCACAATGTTTGGGTCTTGTGAGGTCAACAGATATGTATACAGTCCCACGATTGTAGATCTATACATGTAATCTGTTTCAAGGAGGTCCATACCTCCTTCAGAACAAGGCATATATAATCTTAGTATGCACTGATTTTTATAAATCACTTGATGAGCAAGAAGCATCCTTCTTGTTTTCCTGTCTAATCGATCCAACACCTTTTGGGGCCAGTCAACCACTCCAAACTTTAGTTAAGACAGGAAGTGCAAATTGGTTTATAACTTGAATTTTGTTCCTAAATATCAACACTGTATTCAGGATTAAAGTCTTCTAAAATATTCCTTTCTTTATTCGCATTTGTTTGTGTTTTATTGCTGATCCTTCATCAATTCCCAAATATTTATACACTCCCACATGCTCAAGTTTTTTTATATCACATTCTAGACCCAAACTGATGTTTTCTTGGTGCTGCAGTTTTCCTGCTTTAAAGGTTGCTTTTGCACATTTATCAAGACCAAATGCCATTCTTATATCATCTGAAAAAGTTTTGACTACTTGCAATTGTGCTTTCAGTTACTCATCTGATGAGCTATACAGATTTAAATCATTGACAAAGAGAAGATGAGAAGTCTTTACACTTTGTTGTTTTCTGGGAGACAAACTATACCCATGACCTAATCTGCTAAGCAGACAGCTTAATGGGTTAAGGGCAAGGCAAAAGAACAGCGGTGACAGTCACCCTGGAATATCCCTCTTTCTATGTTTATCCCTGGAATAGTAATTTGTCCTTTATCATGGCTTAACTGCAGCGTGGTTTGCCACTGTTTCATGGTCACTGTGGTGTAGTTTATCAGTGTAGGATGTATCTTATACTTTTTTAAGCACTCTTTTATACATGAATGTGGGAGAGTTTCAAATGCTTTTTTGTAGTCAATCCAGGCCATACATAGATTGTTCCCCTTTTTACAGTTCTCCATTATGACTTTAACAACAAATGATCCTTTGTTCCATATGACTTTCTTTTATTGCCCTTTTGTTCTATTGCCATAATTGAGTTTTCTTCTAAATGACTATAAACTCTGTCGACATCAATTCTAGTGTAAAGTTTATACGTCATCAGAAGGCAAATTATTGGTCTATAAATTTTAGGTTAGCTTGCAGGTTCACTCTTAAGTAGGAGCATTGTTTTTCCTGTTGTTAGCCAGGTTGGTGTCTATTCAGGGTGTGCATATAAATAGTTCATATGCATGGCTAAATCTTCATGCAAAGATGTTAATACTTTTAACCAGAAGTTAGGTACTGCATCTGGGCATGGGGTTTCCATTTAGAGGCTTTTCTTAATTGTGTTTCAATCTCTCTGGCTATTACTTCATCCCGTTTCATATCCTGCACCTTTGCACATCGTATTCTTTCTTTTACTTCTTCTATCCATCTTTGTTAGGTTTCACAGTATTTTCATAAATATTTCTCTAAAATATATCTATTTCTTCTTTTTTTGGAGGTCTTTCAATTCCTTTTACTTTGTTTCCCAATTCTCTATAAAACTTTTTGGGTAATCAATAAATTGCTTATTTTCTACTTTACCTTTACATTTATCTGTGTATCTTCTAAGTTTTTCTGCCTGTGCTGATATTTTTAGTTTATTATTTGCAATAGTGCATGATAAATCCTGATCTGTTATAATACTGCATATTGCTTTTATCACGTCTGTCTTTCTGAGTATTTTTGTTGATCTGTTCCCTCTTCTATACTCTTCTAACAGTGACACTTCTTGTCTTAATTGCTTTATTGTTTTCTCTATTTGATACTTCCATGATGGTATTTGATTTCTCGCCTTCCTCTCCCATACTACCCTGTGTTCTTGTGGTAGAGTTTTATCTGTTATTAATTTAGCTGCACAGTAATATATCCTGTTTATTTCTGCTATATCGCATAGATCTCTTTGGACAGTCCTAATTACTGTGTTCATTTGTTTTATCAGACTTCTAAATTTTTGGGTTTTATTAACCTTCTGCCATCTATTTCTTTCATGAATCTTAATATGTCTAGCTATCTCTGTTAAATGAAGCAATTCTTCTCTTAGCTCATTTTCTTCTAAACTGAGGGCACAGTTTTTGTTCTCCATTTCCTGTGTGCATTCTATAGAAAGTTCTATAGCATCTTACTGTGTCATGTTCTGTTCAGTTTCACCCTGTGTCATCCATTGTACTTTCATATGAGAGCTCACTGGCCTATCCCTCCCCATCATTGACTGTGACAGCGTTGCCACAGTTTTCTGCACTTTCCCTTGCTGTAAAGCTCCAGCTGAACATTTGTACTGTGGAAGACTCCCAAGTATCTTCACATGTCAACTGATTAGATGCTTCCTGCTCTACTGGTTTCTTCATAATTTGGGTGTCCATATCTCTATCCTGTTGTGTTGTTATCTCTGTTAAATTTTCTACACTAAATATTTCACTTTACAAGTACTCCATTGCCTCAGTTTCTGTGTTTTTAACTTATCCATTTTAATCCTCTTTTCTACCTTTCCTCTTTGTTTTATTATTTTCTTGTATTGTAATATTTTCCATATCCGGAGTTTGTCTGTATTTCTCTTCAAATATCTTTGGTGCTGCTCTTTTTGCATTGATTAGTTTTCCTTTCTCCTCTGCATAAACATTGCACTATATTAAATCCATTTTTCTTTCCCATGTCCATATTTCTTCTTCAGATGTCTCCTGCTCCTCTGGTTTCTCCTTACTTTGGGGACTAGTTGTTCCATCATACTGTGATATAACCTGTGTTTGACTTTCTACACAGAATCCTTCATGTTGCAAATATTCCATAACTTCAGCTTCTATATTGTTTTAACTTATACTTGACTAATCTTCTGTTCTACATTCCCTCCTTGTGCTCTTATTTTATATTGTGAAATTTTCTATATCTGGATACCTTTCCCAATATTTCTTTTCCAATATCTTTTGGGCTGCTTTCTTGCTGATTAATTTGGCTTCCTCCTTTACATAAATAGCACACCATATCAGATCTCTCTTTTTCGTGTCCCTATTTGTTTATTATACTCTTCAAACATCTCTAAATTTCACTCTTTAAATTTTTATACTTCCTCAGTCACTTCTTTTTCCAAAGAGCACATGGTTTCTTGGTCTATATAATGTTTTTCACAGATCTATTGCATTAATGAGTACAAATTTTTATTTGAAACTTTTGACAGTTTTTCTTATGGAAGTATTTTCTTTCCTCTAATTTCTATCTTAATCTTTTCATATATCTTTTGTCTGGAAATTCTGGGATTCTTGCATAATAGTAACAACACATAATTTCTTTCTTATCCTCAATAGTCCACTCTGTCATCTGCATGGGTCTTTTTTTTTTTTTGTGATTTTTGTGTACTACTGCTTCCTTCTACAACAGGTGGGCATCCTCCCACTGGGCCTGGCCTAGCCTCATTGTAAGAATATTTCCATATCCTGAGGATTCTACACTGTCATTTTTTCCAATGCTGGTACCAGTGTGCCTTCCAGGATTGGACACATTTTATTCTGGGACTTGCACATCCAGCTATCTTCTTTATGTTTTAACTTACTTCTGTCCAAGATATATGTTATATAAAATGCAGTCTATATATCAGTGTCACCTTGGTGAGAGTTTGTGTATAACAGGGTCCGTTTCATGAAGGTACTCACCAAGACTTGAGGATGAATTCAATTCCAACAATACCTCTCACCTTTTGCTGATTTTTATCATCTCTTCAATCATGCATCTGTATGTTAAGTGCAGTAGAAATACAATCCCTCTGATTACATTCATGAATTACATAAAAAATGTTAACATATGAGTTAGCAGCAAGAATGTTTGCTGAAGATAATGTTTTGAATTGTACGTCACAATCTAGATGACAGTTAGGAGCAACTGTCACAGTACTTTTGCAGTGCTTTGCCTGCTGTTTGTAATGCAGGTGTTGGCACACTTGTATGTCTTGATATGGAGATCCATGACTGATATGTTGTGCGTGCATAGCCTGCCTATTCACCTGCTGTATTGGGTGTCTACTGTGTCAGTGTTCACATTGCTGCTGGTAGAGTATGTCTAGCATGCTCTTCAGTTCAACATGAGTGTCGCATCTGCCTAGAGCACCCTTGACAGTTTGGTTACAATGCATTCTCTCCTGCATTTAGGGATAGTTGTTCACATAAGCATTCCTGTTTATCATTTCTGTCTGTTTCAAAATCAGCAATCAGCAACATGGAATTTGCATTTTGCATGGTCATGCATAATAATTACTAATAAGTTATGTAGGGCAGTGATACATTAGTAAACAGACAGTACTGATTGTAGTGCAAAACCTATGTTTTGATATATAACATGCTATCACCATGTTTATAATTGTCAATTATTTCTAGGGTGTTGTATTGCATTCCAAAGATTTGATGTTGGGTCATTTTTATATTTCAAAATGGATTGTCATCTCACTCTATCTTCATTATACTAGTAAGTTAATTAGTGGCTTCTCACATGGCTCATTACATGCACAGACACATGGGTTATAGTTGACATCCACACACCAACATAAATGTGTAAGGCTTGCATACAAGACAAAAAACCATAGAAATGGTGATATTCTCTCAGACATTCTGCTGGCTAATATAGTGAGGCATACATCACAAGTATTAAACACTGTAGGCCACAGTACTTGTATTGTGTTGTCATTTTCACAGTGTTGTTTTGCAAGGTAGACATATGTTAATGTTGCATGATGCAGTATCATGGCATTTTTCTCTTCAAATGTTAGGTTATGTAAATGTGTCGGCCGTGCGCATTCTTGTCATTCACAATGATGGCTGATAATCAAGTGTTCAGGTAATGGCAAGATTTTCACTGGTAAGCATGGCATGCCTGGAGTAACCTGCACACATTCTGTGATGGATACAGTGGCCTGACATGAGTTTGTACCGAAAACAACCATAAGTATAAATAATTAGACATAGGGAATGTGTTGTGTGCATGACAATCCATCTGCTTGCAGCAATTATTTTTATCATATTTCTCCCACATAATCACATTAGGTCATACCATCTGAGAATGTGGTTTTAATGGCATTTGCAATGTATGCTGATGGGTCTATATTATATAGTTGAATATCCTATTTAGCGAATGCTCATTAGTTGAACAATAATGAGCGAAAACACTAAATACCGAATGTTTGTTTCAGCAAAACTTTTCCCAGGGAAAACTGCCAGTCAACCATCATTGGGGATTTACCCTCTTCCCCAATGTAGTGTGATCTCAGAGTTGGTATATTTAATTAGAGGGGGTGTGGGGGTGCAGTTCCCCACATTGGTGGTGTGGGGTATAACCCCCACTATGATGGATTTTGTTTGGTGATGTTTTTCTGTGGTTTGCTGGGTTGGCTGACAGTTTTTTTAACCCAGTGAAATGTTTCACTGAAGGGGAAATTTGTTATTTAGTGTATTCATTCATTAGTGTTCGACTAATGAGCATTCACTAAATAGGATGTTCAATTATATGATATAGACCCCTGCTGATATACCTTTATTCTCATATGTAGACAGCACAAATTGATGGGACAGTACTTAATGTCTGTTAGATTTCAGATATGCACATCAGTTTTTGTTTAATGTCAGCCATGATTTTCACAAGAATGTGCGGCCTGATAGATATTTGGTTTTCATTGTTATGGTTTTTATTAATGACCTACATCACATATGGTGATACAATTGGCAATGAGAATACCTTATTCTAGAGTTTCATACTGACTGTTTTCTATCTGTGTATTGTGCCATAGTGTGTATGTATTGTTGTCATATAGTCGCAGGTATGCATCTGTACTTTCTTTCTTGTCTTGTGATTCACCTTGACAGGGCATGGGACCTGAGGTTGCTCACCCATCAGACATCAGAGAAGTGCATGCTGGAACACTGTCTGAGTCCTCTGAAGTTGATGATGGTGAGGAAGCTGGACCTACACATGCTACCATCCCTGCTTGACACCAAAGGAGACATCTCCCAGCAACACCACAAAACAATTATTAGCAACAGGCCTGGGAGGTGATAACTGATGTCTTTCAGGCACAGATAAAAAATATGATGGGGAATATTTTCCCAGATAAGACATGGGCTACATGGGACTCATTAAGGGAAATAGCCTGGTAGATCATTCATGATGTTCATCTTCATCAGAGTTGGCCCTCAAGACAGTAAGTACTGTCTGTGTGATCCACTGGTGTAATGCTGCCACCATGGTGTTTGCCATGTAACTGATTGTACTGTATAGGCACAGTTGTGCATGCATAGCATTTTGCTGCCATGCTTTTGTGATACACAGCCAAGTATACACTGCAGTTGTCATGTGACATTTAGCCTTATGTTTCAATGCCACATTAGAACTTTCATTCAGCATTTTACTGTCCATGATTTTCAGCAGTTAACATGCCGCAACTGCTGCAAGAGTTCTACTGTATACACACATGGGATTGACAGCAACTCACAAATAAAATTTTTCCCATACTCCACAAATGACATAGTGGTATGGGTATGATTTGTGGGTTGCTTTGTCATGTCTGCTCAAGAGCAAGACATGTCCTTGCCCTCTGTGTTTTGAATGACACTTGTCATACTGTCTCACTAGCATACTGGCATTGTGTGTGGTTTGTATTTGTAATGATGATGTTGTGTTGTATCATATAAATGTGTCTGCTATATATAGACAGTCCAACTTTACTGAGTGCATAGACTGCCAAGGTACCATTTATGTATACACTGTGGTACTGCTGATTTAATCAGTAACATTACAGTATGCCTTCTATGACCTATGTTACATTTCCACATGCATTCCTTATTCACATAAATCTACACATTTTGGCAAATGGTGTGCATATGCACTGATTTATGACCATTTCTTTGCACATATTCTGACTGATACAGAAACACCATTGTACCTTGGGACTGTCATTGACTTCATGTTAATGTGCTGTACGATTGTTCATATGACTGTCATCTGCTCAGACATATCCATGGTCAGTGATATCTAACCATAGGTGTTTCTTACACATGTTTTACATCAACATGACACTATATATGTGTATGTAATGCTGATTCTTAGCTTGTTTAGCTATGCCTGTTGTTGTTATATGATTGCACAAAACAGTGTGCATATGATTTATACATGGCCATTTTTGATGACATCAGCAGTGCAGTCTGCCATGTGACATACATTGGCCATTCATTCAATGTAATTTGGATTGACTTCAACACCTCCCTATGTGGTGTACACATGCATTTGCAATGTGTCCCTTTAGTGTTGTCCTGCTTTATCATCTGCCTACATATGTGTGCTACCATGTCCTCCTTGATGTGGTCACATGTTGTCCACCTGTCTTCCCCCTTTTTTAAGAATTTCATATATCTTGCATATATGCATGGTATATGTTCACTTTTCTTGGAATTCTTGTCTATTTTTATATATTCATTTTGTTAGAAGGTCAGCTTGTGCCAAATCTATAGGCATTAGCCAGATGCAGGAAATATGCACTCAAGTTTCTGGCTACTGCTTCCAATGCATCCTTGTTCTTGTCATACTTGCATGTTACATATTAACAAATGCACTTTTTCAGACTTCATGCACAACCTGATAATTGATAAATAGCATTAATTGTACATTTCTGAATGTATATTATTACATGCCATTGGTGAGGGTATGTGTATTGATATTGCTTTCTAATATTTTCCTGTTAGGCCAGTGAAGGTCATACATATATATGCACCTGTGTGTTGCCTTTGACAAAGCATATGTCTATGACATATGCATTCCATTACATGCCTGTTTGGATTGTGCACACCTACTTGTGTAATTATCAGCTAGTTTGCTGCTTTGCTGCAGTACTGCTTTTTGGCACTATGTTGTTTGTTTGCCTTTCATGTCTATGGTTGGAGGTTTTATTCTGTCCTCTGCTGGTATTCACCAGCATTTCACAGGCTACATTTGCTCATCTTTGCTGTTGCTTGACTTACATTTGCACGGCTGACAGACTACGTGGGTATTGCATTCAATATCAAATATGTACTGTGATCCCTAACTATTACCCTACAACAAACCAATACCGTTGGTCATGCGCATACAAGTATGATTGCAACACAGTTTGCAGCATGTCATACCACAACAGTGCTAGGTACATGTGCATTTCTGCATTTCACCATGGCTGGTTTGCATCGCCACCTTATTTGTTGACTTTCCATTGCCCATGGTGAAGATTGTGCTTTCTATGTGTACCTTACCTTTCCTTACTGTTTATTTCCAACTGTTGTCATGTCTTGTGATATTTGTTATATGTGCAAACCAGCTGTGTTGCCCTTTTCCTACTCTTTCCCTGTCTTTACTTTCCTTCTATTCTAAAAATGAACACATAATACATAAATAAATAAATAAAAATGGGGCATATATTAACCAAAGGAAAAAAGCATTGCCCATGCCCCTCTGACTGTCCTTCAGATTTTCTTGTTCCAACATACCTCTTGTAGGTCATTCTTTTTCACTCATACCCCACCTCTTCTTTTCTATCTCCCTGTTTTCTTGGGTGTGTGCATTACCTGTTTTCCAACCACACATATCATGCACCCACTGTTAGCTACTGTTAGCTGTGCTGATGTGGCTTTGATTGCCCTGGGCCTTTATTAATTTTTTTTGTTGGAAATATTATCAATTCCATTGGAATCCTCAAGTGCTAGCAAGTATATTTTATTAGTAGATGACTTACAGAAATATCCATAGTTACCAGTAAGTTTACTCTAGAGATTGCTGAAGATATAGGTTCATAGGTTCATAGGTTCATACTAGGCTATCTGCCCTCAGGCAATTATAAGCCTAGCCCGATTCTGTATGGCTTACGCCACCCCTTGATTTGAGTATACTGTGCCCTTTTTAAGGTTTAGTTTACTGTGCCTCTGTCTAATAGTGACATGCGAGTAATCCCTGGGACAAACCTACGATCCCCCATCCACTTATCGAGATTCTTCTTGAAGAGATTCAGTGAGGTGCTCTGCCTCACATGAACTGGAATTTTATTCCAGAGCGAAGGGAGCCTCTGGGTTATGAACCTGTCCCTCCAGCAAGTTCTATTTATTTCTGTGCTGAGGTTCAAGTCCCTCGAGCGTA